>NC_141073.1:34251685-34269185 GCF_041138505.1 Cibotium barometz | reverse complement strand
TCATGATAATGTTATCTATTCCAAGAATCAATGGTGAGCTTCTCCCGTGAGATGCTAAGTGGTGACTCCTTTATGAGCCACTCCCTTGGTGAGGGGCTAACCCACCCCAGTTACTTTCTTTCATTGGTATCAGAGCATGGCTTTTGATCCATGATTAGTAATTTTTCTTTTCTTCTTCTCATTTCGTGAAATTTCTGCTTCATTTGATTCATGGGGGAAGGGAATATGGCTAAGGTAGAGTTTGTGGTTCAAATTTGAGCACATGGACCTATTTTTTTTGAATGAGTGGACCAAATTGGAAAAAATTTCTAATCTTGATTAGCAGTTGTTAATCAAAAACGTTTTTTTTGTTTGGGAGCTTTCTTGCAAACCCTAGCCATGGAATCTCAACATGAGCAAAGGGCATTGAGTCTCTCAGGTATCTAGCAATGTTTTATGAAGTATTTCACCTATTTTCCATGAGCAATGGGGCTTCCAATGTGGCTGAAAATCACTACCAAAGCTGCCCACGTTTTTCACCAAAGTGACCCTAATCTTCATCTCCTTCAACAAATTCAAGCATTAAGGCTTTCCGGGTGACATTGGTGAGTTGCTCCATCACTTCTTTACAATTTTGAAGCATTCTTTCAAGCTATGGAGTGATTTAGGGTTTTATTACACATAAAATCCTAATTTTCAGAAATTGGACTTTAATCATGGCCATTCATGCTGCTCTTTATGCATAATGAATGCTTGAATGCTACACATAGCCATTCAATGCTATGCCTTGCATATTGGCATAAGTGAGCATAGCTTTTGGCACATTTGGGAGATTGAATAAAATGTTTTGGGTTGGAAGTCCACTTTTTGGTGACCGTTTTTCATTGCTGGTTGCACGTTTTTGATCATAACTCTCTCATACGAACTCCGTTTTTGGAGTTTTAGTACTCAAAACGACCGGCTCGTCGTCCTCTTCGAGACGAGCTATAGGTCTTGAGGTGCAGGATTCAGCAAGTGCTCTCTGTTTTCACTTTTGTACTGGATTTTCTAGTCCTGAGCAAGAACTCGCGCCCAGAACACGACCCGAGATCACCGCTCCATGACACTTGGATGTTGTTGATGTATGTGGAAATGTATTGACGCCATGAGTGGATGTGATGAAGGAAGCACTATGAACCATGTATTATGATATGAATGAGCATGAGTCATGCTATAAATCAATTGTAAGTCAACTCTACTCATTCATTTGAGCTTGTAACTCACGATTTTATTCCTAGAATCTAGAATGAAGTAAGGGTACCTTGGCATTTGGAGGAGAGGCCAAGGGGAGAATGTCTTGAATCTTCCTTGCCGTTAGTGCTGGGTAACGCGGTAAGGAAGAGGATTAGGTACTTGGTGGTAAAGAAATGGCCTCAACCTTCACCTTGGATGTAAACTTGGTGAAGGTGTAAGATTCCTCCCCCAACCCCCTTTTTGATGTCTAGTATCTTCCCCTGTAATCAACCCTCTTCAGAAATATAAAGACCTTGTTGCTAACTATTTTAGCCTAGAGAGAGAAAAATTATTCTAGAGAGAGAATATTCAGATTTTGAATATTTTTTTGATAGAAAAATATCTCTTATAATTCAGATGAGTTCCCCTGAAACAGAAATTCAAAAAAGAATTTTCCAATGTGCAATTGGAATTAATTGGAAATAGGTATAAAGAACCTTAGTCTAAGGGTCTAGATTTTCAAAAATCTTTAGACTATGGTCCAATTAAGGTTCCTATGGGCCAATAGCATCAATCCATGTGTAGGGAGGAGATAAATCCAATTTGTAAAAAGAAGATACCCAAAAATGAGTAAATGCTCACATAAGGTGAAGAGTTGAAAATGTACAAGGTTTATTAGTAAAAAACTATGAGCAATATTAAAATAATTCCATTATGACACATATGTAAGGAAGGGGAATTCTTTAAAGGAGGTGCATATTTCACATAAGATGAAGAGTTGAAAATGTACAAGGTTTATTAGTAAAAAAAACTATGAGCAATATTAAAATGATTCCATTATGACACATATGTAAGGAAGGGGAGTTCTTTAAAGGAGGTGCATATTTCACATAAGATAAAGAGTTGAAAATGTACAAGGGTTATTAGTAAAAAAAACTATGAGCAATATTAAAATGATTCCATTATGACACATATGTAAGGAAGGGGAGTTCTTTAAAGGAGGTGCATATTTCACATGCTTGAATGAGTTTTAAACTCATAAAAATTGAGATATTTCATCTCTCCTCTCTCCTCATTCAAGTCTAGTTCCAAAAAGTTAGCTTAACTGACCTAAAAATGGTCAAATATTGACCAAACTGATTTAGAAAATTCTAGAATCAGTTTGTTTGGTTAGGAGCTCAATTTTTCCTATAAATAGAAGCCTCCCCCTTGTTGAAAAATAGTTAGTGTTTATGCATCGTTACTCTACTCCACCTAAGCCAAGAACTGTGAATTCATTTAATAATTCACTAGTTTTTGGAGCTTCCCTCTTTCTTCAATCCCCATTAGTGGCTCCATCAACATACTTAACCAATTGATTGGTTGGGGGCCTCTACCGTGAACAAAGAATCAAGCAAGTTGTAAGGTAATTAGTGAATATTCATCTTTCTATAATTTCTCAATGTTTCTCTCTTCTCAATCCCTCTCAAGCTTGAGAAGTTTAATTGGTATGGTTTTTTTTTAAAATGCTATTGAAGTTTGAATAGTAGTGAAGAGTTACATAATGCTATTGAAGTTAATTTTCATTTATGTTTAAATTCTAATGATTTTTATGTAAATTCTCTCTCTCTCGCTCAAGAAATGGTCATACTCATGACCCATTCTCAATCCAAATCAAGCTTTTCATAAAGCTTTTCCTTAAACCAAGATTAAGCTATGCTTGAGGTCAAATTAATGGCTTTTTTCTATGCTTTTAGTTTATGTATATTAATGATTCAATCCATTATGGATTAATAATCCAATTAGAGATCATTTTAATTATTTCCTTAATGATAAGCATTATCCCTTAGAAAAATTGAGATTTATCAGTCATAGCAGCGGAGCTATGGCAAAATTTTTATAAAAATTATGCATAAAATAATCTCATTCAAAGCATAAAAAGAGGACTTCCTACCATATTCTAGGAATCATCATCCTAGATTAATTGAAAGAATTTCATTATAATCATGGAGAAATTGAATTTTAATATTATGCATAAAGGATAAATTTTTATATCAAAAGTGTTATTTTTACCATTTTTATTTTCATGCATAGAAGTATGCATAATGGATAAATTTTTATATCAAAAGTGTTACTTTTATCATTTTTACTTTCATGCATAGAAGTATGCATAAAGGATAAATTTTTATATCAAAAGTGTTATTTTTATCATTTTTATTTTCATGCATAGAAGTATGCATAATGGATAAATTTTTATATCAAAAGTGTTACTTTTATCATTTTTATTTCATACATAAAAGTATGCATAAAAGAAAATTTTTATATCAAAAGTGTTACTTTTATCATTTTTAATTTTCATGCATAGAAGTATGCATAAAGGAAAATTTTTATATCAAAAGTGTTACTTTTATCATTTTTAATTTTCATGCATAGAAGTATGCATAAAGGAAAAAATTTTATATCAAAAGTGTTACTTTTATCATATTGGATTTCATGCATATAGGTATGCATAAAAGATATTCTTTTTATACTAAAAGTATGATTTTCCTCATAAATGGATTTTATGCTTAACTTAGATGCATAAGAGAAATTCTTTTATTCTAAAAGTATAATTCCCTACCAAATTGAAATCATGCATAAGAAGATGCATAAAAGATTGATTTTAATTTCGAAAGTGTTAGTCTCCTTAAATGGAATTTATGTATAAATAAATGTGTAGAGAAATCTTATATCAAATAAAAGAATTCTCTTTAAAAAAAAAAAAAGATATGAAATGTGATAAGATGTGATAAGAGGTGTATGAGATGTGATAAGAATTGATAAGATGCGTATGGAAAGTGATAGGATGTGATAAGAGGTGTGATAAGAGGTGATAAGATGCTTATGAAATAAGTTAGGATGTGATAAGATGAATTAAGATGTGTATGGGGGGATGAGGTAAGAAGTGTATGTGATAGGATAAGATGTATATGGGTTGTGATAGGGCGAGAATGGATGTGATGTAAAAGATTAGATGTGAAAGTATATGGGGTTATATAAATGGGAATGTGAAAAGATGTATGTATGTGGATGTGTGGATATGGAGATGGGAGTGTGGATGTATGAACATGAAAATGGATATATGCATGAAGATGTATATGCATAGATGTAAATGTGGATGTAGATGTGGATGTATAGATGTGAATGGATGTGGATGTATAGATGTGAATGGAAATGTGGATGTGGATGTATGTGAATGTGGATGTAGATGTGGATGTATAGATGTGAATGTGGAATGTGGATGTGGATGTATGTATGTATGTGGATGTAGATGTGGATGTATAGATGTGAATGGGAATGGGGATGTGGATGTATGTGAATGTGAATGTAGATGTGGATGTATGTGAATGTGAATGTAGATGTGAATGTGGAATGTGGATGTATGGGAATGTGGATGTGGATGTATGTGAATGTGAATGTAGATGTGGATGTATAGATGTGAATGTGGAATGTGGATGTGGATGTATGTATGTATGTGGATGTAGATGTGGATGTATGGATGTGTATGTATGAATGTGGATATGGGATGTGGATGTATAAATGAGGATGTGAAAATGGAGGTAAGCATGTAGATGTGGATGCATGTATGTGAATGTAGATGTGAATGTGGAATGTGGATGTATAGATGTGGATGTATGGGAATGTGGATGTGGATGTATGTGAATGTGAATGTAGATGTGGATGTATAGATGTGAATGTGGAATGTGGATGTGGATGTATGTATGTATGTGGATGTAGATGTGGATATATGGATGTGTATGTATGAATGTGGATATGGGATGTGGATGTATAAATGAGGATGTAAAAATGGAGATAAGCATGTAGATGTGGATGTATGGATGTGAATGTGGATGTGGATGTGGATGTATGGATGTGGATATGGATGTGAATATATGATATGTGATGTAAAGGAATCTGAAGTGAAGAGATGGAAAAGGAGGTGATTGGATGAGTACACATATACATGGAATGTGGAATAAGTAATGTGGATTAATGAGGGATAATGTGGAAAAATGAGAGTTAATATAGAAACTGTATTTGTAAACTGTTTGTAAATGCTGTTTGTAAATGGCTGTTTTATGTCAAGAATGCTGGGGAAGCATTTTGACCGTCTTGTGATTAAGGTCGTGGAGACCTAACTGATAAAGTTGCAACTGCTGACGGAGAGTCAATGGAGGACGTCTCGCGTAGCAAGGTCGACCGAGGTCTTGACCAGCCTCGGTTCGATTAAAATGGTGAGCTTCCGGTACGGTGGATGAGGGACCAAGGAAGCGGCCTATGAGTGAAGCGCTAGGTCACCTGCGAAGGATCCTAGAGGGTGCTGACCATACGGTGCTCGGGCTCTGGGTCGCCTAGGATACCCACGTGTGCGTCGAGGAAGATATTGGAACAAGGAGTAAGAGTTGTTTTGTGAAACCGGGCATGGATCTGGTTGACTGACCTTGCTGGTCCTCAACGGATGAGTCCATGGCTCTTTTATATGGATCTGTTGGTTGATCTTGCTGATCTTCAACGAGAGTCCATCTTGATAAGTGATTATATTGCCGAGTATTATGGGCTAGGAACTATGGAAACGGCCTCTGTGTGGACAGGTGGTGAGCGTTCTAGTTGCCAATGATGCCATAGATACTCTGATGAAGGAATGATGGGAAATTATGATTCAACTGGATAAATTGGAAGATTGTGATCAGTGGTACCATGGTTTCATTAAAGGATTGTTTTAAAGTTAGCTGATGCTAAGAAAAAGGCAATTTTCATATTGGGTGTGTAAGTGGTGTGGCTAGTTTTATGTTTGCATGAACTTCCGGCTAGGGGGCCTTGGAACTCTTTTCCTTGGTACCCGGGACAAAACCTAACCAAATTCCAAATTGGATCCCATCACTACAGTGGTTGGGCGGTTGGCTAACCCATGGGATCGGATGGGGTTAGGCTGGACTGATGGATCCGTAAATCGAGACTCAATTTCCGTTATTACGATAGATGAAGTAAGTCCCGGATAGTAATTGTTCTATGGATAGGAATCAACGGCTGTGCCTCTTGATGGGGAAAAAAGCGTTGATCCCAATGATCCAAGTGCAAGTTTCTTCCTTGATCTGACCGAGTATCTTTATAGGTGCAGTCGGATCAGTTTGATCACTATTAATGGTCTTGACTACGTTAGAGTAAAAAGTTATCCTGGAGGAATCGCTCGTGCTTTCCGGATAAGGGAAGTTTTTTTGGGTTCGGTTTTGGAAAAACCGACGGATTAGTCTTTTGTCCGGATATCCATGGACGAGGCCCCGAGTGTGGGACCCTGTCTCGCACAAGAAGTGCTACTTCCGCTGCTAGTACCCCGAATCCGTTGCGCGGTGGGACCAGGGATCTCACAGTTGGTATCAGAGCATTTGGTTAATAAAGATCAACTGAGAAGACAAATATGTCAAAAATTTATCAAGAAACACAGAAAGGTTGTAATTGTGTGATATAAGTCATACAATTTGATATTCAAACTAAAATTCGTAATTTGGTAATTGGGTCTTCAGATGGAAGTACCACAATTATATAGAATCCCTGACTTGCTTGAGGCCTAGACATGATGGTATTTACCTTATAATTCCAAGAGCCACGACTAACCGTATATACCGAGAGTATACTGCAGCTCTTTACTGACAGTATATACGAGTAAATCTAAGACTTGAAATTATAAGCGTTAATGCTATCCAGATGATGAATTCGAATGTGGTTGATATGATTTTTAATTCTGTTTGAGAATTGATGAATTGAATTGGATTCTGATTGAAAATTCTGATTGAAAAATGATGATTTCTGAAATTAGTTGAAATATAAAAATCTGAACAAAACCACAATGAGGATGAATGGGACGAGTCCCAGTGATGATATTCATAACTGGAATGATGATAATGAATTCAGCAAATCACTATGAGATTAGTGGGTTGTGCTGTCAAATTGTTACTGTTAACACTTGATCAGTAGATCAAGTTAAGGGATGACAAATTGAGAACTTGCTTGACTGAAATTCCCGTAGAGGAATGTTCAGAAGGAAATTTTTCGGTCTAATGGACCATTATCATGTTAAAGATATGAATGATATGATCTGAATATTAATGATGAGTTCTATATAAGGGATATTTATCCCAGTGTTCTGCTGGGTTGACCAGAATATAAGGAACCCCAAAATAAAATTGGATGTTAAGAAAAAGAGTTGTCCTCTACCTTGCGAGATGAGGACATCTCGCACTTTTTAAGTGGGGTAGAATGTAAGATTCCTCCCCAGCCTTTGAGGTATACAGGAGTAAGAATCTCCCTTTTCTGATCTTATAATTATTCCCTCTCTAAAATAAAAGAAAGTTCTGTTTAACAAAGGAAGACCCTTTTCCTAGAATACTTCTCAAGAGTCCCACCTGTTTTAAGGATTCAGAACAATGAGTTCAGAAGTGAGAATCGATCTTTTGGATATCAAGGTTTTGGTCTTCATTCGAGTACGGCCCAAAAAAAGTTCTTTATCTCTAGGGGAGTATATGAAGTTATCCCCCAGATATTGTGAGCCTTATATCTGAATTCAATGAAAGTAGGTGACTTAGCCTACAAGCTTCTTTTATCTCTTCATCTCAAAATTCTTAATGCCTTCTATAGAAAAATGTGTCAAACCCAAATCATGGGAAGACGGTAAAACTTCAGTGGCAAGTTACCGTTGGCTTCTAAGTTACGCTAGCTCCTTCCTTTATATAAGTCGTAACTTTTACTTGTCGCTCACAGTAATCTTACTTCCATCGATCTCCTTTCTTCTTAATCTCCTTCATGGCTTGGCAACAAGAACTAGTTTTATCCATAATGATTCCTCACCTTCAAGACGCAAGGGAGTCTGTGAAGAAAGATTTTATAGAGCAGTATGAGCGCTCACTTTTCCCTCACTTGGGAACTTCTGTAGCGCAGACAAAATGGTGGACCTATCAAGACATAACTAGGGTAACACCCTGGGGTCAGCAGCACTTTCGTAACAATGTCCGCTTGGCCATGGTTATTGAAGCTTTGGGTTTGGGTCCCCGATACTACTGCGTCATGAGATCAAGGCATCCTGGGTTTTCTGAGCGGGTCTTCTTACTGGCGTGTTTTCTTCCTCATGAGAAGATATGCCTTTACCCCGTTTTTGGCTTGCCTCTTAGAGGTCCTTTTGTTAGAACACCTCATACCACTGAGATAGGCGCAGCAATAACCCACAGAATCATTCCCATAGATGAGTTACCTTATACTTGTGCAGCTTGTGAGGACTGCTTTTGTGACCATATGATGGACGGGCTTATGGAAGTGTAAAGAGTTCCTCTATCTTTACTGTATAAGTTCCGAGAATGAATAAAGTTTAAATCTTGTTCTTATTTTGAATCTTGCTCTCTTTAAGACTTATCTTGGTGGTTAATCTTGATTAAAATTTTTCTCTAAGTCTCATATTCGTGCATCTTGCGAAATTATCACAAGTTGCGAGATGAGGACATCTCGCGTTTTTTAAGTGGGGTAGAATGTAAGATTCCTCCCCCAACCCCCTTTTTGATGTCTAGTATCTTCCCCTGTAATCAACCCTCTTCAGAAATATAAAGACCTTGTTGCTAACTATTTTAGCCTAGAGAGAGAAAAATTATTCTAGAGAGAGAATATTCAGATTTTGAATATTTTTTTGATAGAAAAATATCTCTTATAATTCAGATGAGTTTCCCTGAAACAGAAATTCAAAAAAGAATTTTCCAATGTGCAATTGGAATTAATTGGAAATAGGTATAAAGAACCTTAGTCTAAGGGTCTAGATTTTCAAAAATCTTTAGACTATGGTCCAATTAAGGTTCCTATGGGCCAATAGCATCAATCCATGTGTAGGGAGGAGATAAATCCAATTTGTAAAAAGAAGATACCCAAAAATGAGTAAATGCTCACATAAGGTGAAGAGTTGAAAATGTACAAGGTTTATTAGTAAAAAACTATGAGCAATATTAAAATAATTCCATTATGACACATATGTAAGGAAGGGGAATTCTTTAAAGGAGGTGCATATTTCACATAAGATGAAGAGTTGAAAATGTACAAGGTTTATTAGTAAAAAAAACTATGAGCAATATTAAAATGATTCCATTATGACACATATGTAAGGAAGGGGAGTTCTTTAAAGGAGGTGCATATTTCACATAAGATAAAGAGTTGAAAATGTACAAGGGTTATTAGTAAAAAAAACTATGAGCAATATTAAAATGATTCCATTATGACACATATGTAAGGAAGGGGAGTTCTTTAAAGGAGGTGCATATTTCACATGCTTGAATGAGTTTTAAACTCATAAAAATTGAGATATTTCATCTCTCCTCTCTCCTCATTCAAGTCTAGTTCCAAAAAGTTAGCTTAACTGACCTAAAAATGGTCAAATATTGACCAAACTGATTTAGAAAATTCTAGAATCAGTTTGTTTGGTTAGGAGCTCAATTTTTCCTATAAATAGAAGCCTCCCCCTTGTTGAAAAATAGTTAGTGTTTATGCATCGTTACTCTACTCCACCTAAGCCAAGAACTGTGAATTCATTTAATAATTCACTAGTTTTTGGAGCTTCCCTCTTTCTTCAATCCCCATTAGTGGCTCCATCAACATACTTAACCAATTGATTGGTTGGGGGCCTCTACCGTGAACAAAGAATCAAGCAAGTTGTAAGGTAATTAGTGAATATTCATCTTTCTATAATTTCTCAATGTTTCTCTCTTCTCAACCCCTCTCAAGCTTGAGAAGTTTAATTGGTATGGTTTTTTTTTAAAATGCTATTGAAGTTTGAATAGTAGTGAAGAGTTACATAATGCTATTGAAGTTAATTTTCATTTATGTTTAAATTCTAATGATTTTTATGTAAATTCTCTCTCTCTCGCTCAAGAAATGGTCATACTCATGACCCATTCTCAATCCAAATCAAGCTTTTCATAAAGCTTTTCCTTAAACCAAGATTAAGCTATGCTTGAGGTCAAATTAATGGCTTTTTTCTATGCTTTTAGTTTATGTATATTAATGATTCAATCCATTATGGATTAATAATCCAATTAGAGATCATTTTAATTATTTCCTTAATGATAAGCATTATCCCTTAGAAAAATTGAGATTTATCAGTCATAGCAGCGGAGCTATGGCAAAATTTTTATAAAAATTATGCATAAAATAATCTCATTCAAAGCATAAAAAGAGGACTTCCTACCATATTCTAGGAATCATCATCCTAGATTAATTGAAAGAATTTCATTATAATCATGGAGAAATTGAATTTTAATATTATGCATAAAGGATAAATTTTTATATCAAAAGTGTTATTTTTACCATTTTTATTTTCATGCATAGAAGTATGCATAATGGATAAATTTTTATATCAAAAGTGTTACTTTTATCATTTTTACTTTCATGCATAGAAGTATGCATAAAGGATAAATTTTTATATCAAAAGTGTTATTTTTACCATTTTTATTTTCATGCATAGAAGTATGCATAATGGATAAATTTTTATATCAAAAGTGTTACTTTTATCATTTTTATTTCATACATAAAAGTATGCATAAAAGAAAATTTTTATATCAAAAGTGTTACTTTTATCATTTTTAATTTTCATGCATAGAAGTATGCATAAAGGAAAATTTTTATATTAAAAGTGTTACTTTTATCATTTTTAATTTTCATGCATAGAAGTATGCATAAAGGAAAAAATTTTATATCAAAAGTGTTACTTTTATCATATTGGATTTCATGCATATAGGTATGCATAAAAGATATTCTTTTTATACTAAAAGTATGATTTTTCTCATAAATGGATTTTATGCTTAACTTAGATGCATAAGAGAAATTCTTTTATTCTAAAAGTATAATTCCCTACCAAATTGAAATCATGCATAAGAAGATGCATAAAAGATTGATTTTAATTTCGAAAGTGTTAGTCTCCTTAAATGGAATTTATGTATAAATAAATGTGTAGAGAAATCTTATATCAAATAAAAGAATTCTCTTAAAAAAAAAAAAGATATGAAATGTGATAAGATGTGATAAGAGGTGTATGAGATGTGATAAGAATTGATAAGATGCGTATGGAAAGTGATAGGATGTGATAAGAGGTGTGATAAGAGGTGATAAGATGCTTATGAAATAAGTTAGGATGTGATAAGATGAATTAAGATGTGTATGGGGGGATGAGGTAAGAAGTGTATGTGATAGGATAAGATGTATATGGGTTGTGATAGGGCGAGAATGGATGTGATGTAAAAGATTAGATGTGAAAGTATATGGGGTTATATAAATGGGAATGTGAAAAGATGTATGTATGTGGATGTGTGGATATGGAGATGGGAGTGTGGATGTATGAACATGAAAATGGATATATGCATGAAGATGTATATGCATAGATGTAAATGTGGATGTAGATGTGGATGTATAGATGTGAATGGATGTGGATGTATAGATGTGAATGGAAATGTGGATGTGGATGTATGTGAATGTGGATGTAGATGTGGATGTATAGATGTGAATGTGGAATGTGGATGTGGATGTATGTATGTATGTGGATGTAGATGTGGATGTATAGATGTGAATGGGAATGGGGATGTGGATGTATGTGAATGTGAATGTAGATGTGGATGTATGTGAATGTGAATGTAGATGTGAATGTGGAATGTGGATGTATGGGAATGTGGATGTGGATGTATGTGAATGTGAATGTAGATGTGGATGTATAGATGTGAATGTGGAATGTGGATGTGGATGTATGTATGTATGTGGATGTAGATGTGGATGTATGGATGTGTATGTATGAATGTGGATATGGGATGTGGATGTATAAATGAGGATGTGAAAATGGAGGTAAGCATGTAGATGTGGATGCATGTATGTGAATGTAGATGTGAATGTATAGATGTGGATGTATGGGAATGTGGATGTGGATGTATGTGAATGTGAATGTAGATGTGGATGTATAGATGTGAATGTGGAATGTGGATGTGGATGTATGTATGTATGTGGATGTAGATGTGGATATATGGATGTGTATGTATGAATGTGGATATGGGATGTGGATGTATAAATGAGGATGTAAAAATGGAGATAAGCATGTAGATGTGGATGTATGGATGTGAATGTGGATGTGGATGTGGATGTATGGATGTGGATATGGATGTGAATATATGATATGTGATGTAAAGGAATCTGAAGTGAAGAGATGGAAAAGGAGGTGATTGGATGAGTACACATATACATGGAATGTGGAATAAGTAATGTGGATTAATGAGGGATAATGTGGAAAAATGAGAGTTAATATAGAAACTGTATTTGTAAACTGTTTGTAAATGCTGTTTGTAAATGGCTGTTTTATGTCAAGAATGCTGGGGAAGCATTTTGACCGTCTTGTGATTAAGGTCGTGGAGACCTAACTGATAAAGTTGCAACTGCTGACGGAGAGTCAATGGAGGACGTCTCGCGTAGCAAGGTCGACCGAGGTCTTGACCAGCCTCGGTTCGATTAAAATGGTGAGCTTCCGGTACGGTGGATGAGGGACCAAGGAAGCGGCCTATGAGTGAAGCGCTAGGTCACCTGCGAAGGATCCTAGAGGGTGCTGACCATACGGTGCTCGGGCTCTGGGTCGCCTAGGATACCCACGTGTGCGTCGAGGAAGATATTGGAACAAGGAGTAAGAGTTGTTTTGTGAAACCGGGCATGGATCTGGTTGACTGACCTTGCTGGTCCTCAACGGATGAGTCCATGGCTCTTTTATATGGATCTGTTGGTTGATCTTGCTGATCTTCAACGAGAGTCCATCTTGATAAGTGATTATATTGCCGAGTATTATGGGCTAGGAACTATGGAAACGGCCTCTGTGTGGACAGGTGGTGAGCGTTCTAGTTGCCAATGATGCCATAGATACTCTGATGAAGGAATGATGGGAAATTATGATTCAACTGGATAAATTGGAAGATTGTGATCAGTGGTACCATGGTTTCATTAAAGGATTGTTTTAAAGTTAGCTGATGCTAAGAAAAAGGTAATTTTCATATTGGGTGTGTAAGTGGTGTGGCTAGTTTTATGTTTGCATGAACTTCCGGCTAGGGGGCCTTGGAACTCTTTTCCTTGGTACCCGGGACAAAACCTAACCAAATTCCAAATTGGATCCCATCACTACAGTGGTTGGGCGGTTGGCTAACCCATGGGATCGGATGGGGTTAGGCTGGACTGATGGATCCGTAAATCGAGACTCAATTTCCGTTATTACGATAGATGAAGTAAGTCCCGGATAGTAATTGTTCTATGGATAGGAATCAACGGCTGTGCCTCTTGATGGGGAAAAAAGCGTTGATCCCAATGATCCAAGTGCAAGTTTCTTCCTTGATCTGACCGAGTATCTTTATAGGTGCAGTCGGATCAGTTTGATCACTATTAATGGTCTTGACTACGTTAGAGTAAAAAGTTATCCTGGAGGAATCGCCCGTGCTTTCCGGATAAGGGAAGTTTTTTTGGGTTCGGTTTTGGAAAAACCGACGGATTAGTCTTTTGTCCGGATATCCATGGACGAGGCCCCGAGTGTGGGACCCTGTCTCGCACAAGAAGTGCTACTTCCGCTGCTAGTACCCCGAATCCGTTGCGCGGTGGGACCAGGGATCTCACAGAAGGGGTGAGAAGTGCTTGGCCGGGAGATCGGCAAGCATCGACGCGCTTCATCGACCACTTCATTCGACTTGAGCAAACAAGCAAATCCTCTACATCGACTTCTTATGCAAAAGGACAAAATTGATGCCATAAGGTCACATGCTCAGATGGAAAAATGATTGAGGATTGAATTGCTTACAGTGGTCAAATGCATAAGGATTTTAATACTTGATTGAGATGCTTTGATTTGATTGAGATTTGGTGCAAAAAGAGGGGAGACCATGGCAAAATTTTTACAAAATTTACCTACTTGGAGCCAGGACAAATCCTTGAATTTTTAGGGTTTTTCAAAAGCTTTTCAAATCTGTCCTGAAAGCTCTTCAATCTACCCGAAAACCTCTTTCAAACAAGCTAAAGATCACTCAAATCGGAGTAGTATTGAGCGGTCAAAGTTAAGAGTTGACTTTCAGCTAGAACAGTTGACTGGTCAAAGGCTGTTGACTTTTTCAAATCTGTTTTTGGGGATCCTTACTCGTCTCATCAAGAGCTTTGCATCGATATAAAGATGACCCAAATCGGATAAGAATTGAGCGGTTAACATCAAGAGTTGACTTTCAGCCGGTACAGTTGACTGGTCAAAGGCTGTTGACTTTTTCAGATCTGTTTTTGGGGATTCTTATTCGTCTTGTCAAGAGCTTCGCATCGATATAAAGATCACCCAAATCGGATACCGTTTGAATAGAAAAAAAAAAATCAAGTAAGTGGTCTTTGCAAGGAGGGATCAATTACGCGCATGGAAATGACTAGAGGAGGTCAAAACAAGGGAGCCCGGAATGAAAATGATCAAAGACAACCGGAAGCATTGATGGCAACGAGTTCATCAACGAGGAATGAAGAAAGTTCAACCATAAAAGCACCATCTCCAGATGAATCTCAGCCAGTGGAAATGTCTCAATCTTTGGGAACTACTCCGCTAACAATGGACATGATGTTAATGGCTATGGAGAGTATGTTTCAAAGGATTGAAAATAACCAAACAAATCGGCAACAACAATTTGGTGAACACCTCATGGAAGGGTTCGACAAGCGACACCACTACCTGGATGACGTGATGCAAAGAGGGTTAAAAGACTTGGAGAAAGTCTTTAGTGCATTGGCTCCTCTCAAGCTCAACCAAGAAGCCGATATGAATGCAATGGATGGTGTACATTATGATGCCAAACATGATGGAAAGCCTTCTATGCCAGAAGAGAACAAAGTGAGACAAATGATGCCACCTCAAATGATGCCACATTCTTCTTACATGGACAAGGGCAAGAGACCTATGGGTGATGCTTCTTATGAGAGATCCAATGCCAGTATTCCAAGAACTTCATCCTTTATGCAAGATGCAAGAAGAGGGTATGAATAGAAGGGATTTAAAGATGCAGGGGATTGGCAATTGGAAGATGAGCAAATGCATAGACACTTGGGTAAGGAAGAGGATTTGATGATCCAAGAGTACGGCAGAGGGGTTCAAGAATGCATGGTGATTTTGACAATGCTGTGAAGGACAAAATCATATTTAATAAGTTCAAAGGAGAATCAAATTCTATCGAAGACTTTGAAGAGTGGGCAAACAAGATGGATCTCTACTTCGAAATCAGCCCAAGGAGCGAGATTGCCAAAGTCTACTTCGCCTCACTTCATCTTGAAGGTTTTGCTCACACTTGGTGGAGGAGGAAGCAATCTCATGGTTATGTCATCACTACTTGGGAAGAATTCAAGAATGACATGGCAGAAGAGTTTACTTCTCGCATGCAAAGGGACAATCACATTGTGGAATGGGACAAGCTAGAGCAAATCACTACCGTGAAGGAATATTCTCATAAGTTTCTAAAGCTTCTATTATACTTGGACGACTTTGATGAGCATTATCTTGTTGTCAAGTATATAAGGGGCTTGAAAGCTCCTATTGGTGGTGATGTCAAGTCTCATGAACCCGCCACTTTGAAGAAGGCAATGATGCTTGCAGAAATTCATGAAGAGAAGTATTTGACAAAGTGGGCTAGCAAAGGGAATATCAAAGGGGAAGTGATCACAAGGACTGACATGGGTTCTCATGCAAGCACAAGACCTAATCTTCCAAGATTTCCTACCGTGTATGGTAGAGGGTCTAATAGACTTCCATTTAAACCACCATTTATGTCCAACAAAGCTACATACAATGAGTCCAAGCCAGCAAATGGGGGTTCAAAAAGCAAGGTTATCAAGGAGGACCGTTTGCATGAAATGAGGCTCAAAGGTCTATGTTTCAAATGTGGAGAAAAATGGAAGAAGGATCACTTCAAAGTATGCAAATCCAAGGATATTTCCATAAGCTACATTATCACTGAGGACAATGCTAATCATGAGAAGGAGGAATTCCTTGAATGCAATGATGCCTTAGGATGGGGAGATCCTCATGAGGGTGGAGGTTCTCATGATGATGGTTTTGATGAAGAAAATCCCGAGTTTCCTTTTGATCCGGGTGGGAAACTAAAGTTTGCTCATGACAAAATGGATGATGGGATGCCTCTATGCGTGTGGAATGAAAACAATAGTGCACATACTACCTTGTGTACAATCTCTCATGATGCTTATGCGGGAAGTAAGGGTGCCAACACATTGAGATTGAAGATCAAGGTGAATGGGAGAACAGCATATGCACTCATTGATACTGGAAGCACGCATAGGTTTGTCAATAAAAGGTCTTTGAACACTCTCAAAATGCAACCAACTTCTTTACCAAACAAGCATATGGTGCAAGTGGCCAATGGTGATTCAATGGGTTGCAATATGAAGTGTCAAAGTACAGAATTGGAGTTGTCCAAGAGCTACTCTTGCAAAGTTGATCTTTTGGTGATTGAGTTGGGACCAATCGACATAGTACTTGGATGTGATTGGCTGTCCACTTTGAACTCTTTTACCATGAACTTACAGAAAAGTTTCATGAGTTTTGTGCATCAAGGAGGGGTTATTACATTGAATGGAATGCAAGGGTCCAAGCTCTTCATGATCAATGCTACTCAAATGAAGAAAGAGTTCAAGAAAGAGGGCTATGTTTATGTACTACAGCTTTGCAAAGAGGAAGATAATAGCAAAAAGGATTGCATCGAAAATGTGGACATGGTTAAGCTACTCAAGGATTATGAAGATGTGTTTACCATGCCAAAATCAATGCCGCCAAAGAGGAGTGTTGATCACGCTATTGATTTGGAACCAAATGCCAAACCAATCAACAAGCCTCCCTATCGTTTGTCAAAGGTTGAAAAGGAAGAGGTGGCAAAGCAAGTCAAAGAACTCATTGACATGGGATGGGTTGAACCAAGTCAATCTCCTTTTGCTTCTCCGGTGCTACTTGTGAAGAAAAAGGATGGTACTTTCCGCATGTGCATTGATTACCGTGATTTGAATAAGATCACCATCAAAAATCGTTTTCCAATACCAAGGGTGGATGATCTTTTGGATGAGTTGAAGGGTGCCACATGCTTTTCAAAGATTGATTTGCGTTCCGGATACCATCAAATAAGGATGAAAAGTGGTGATGAGTTCAAAACAGCATTTCGTACAGAAAGGGGTCTTTACCAATTCATGGTTATGCCGTTTGGATTATGCAATGCACCGGCAACTTTTCAAG
>NC_141073.1:34241685-34244185 GCF_041138505.1 Cibotium barometz | reverse complement strand
ATACTAATTGTTAATTTTTATAGAATTTTTATATTGAGATTGGTGGAGAAATATTAGCTTTTTATTTACTAATTTTAGTTTTTTATTGCTTGATTATTAGTCCCTTATAATATTGATTGTGAAAGTTCTTAGTAAATTAGTGAAATTATAAATTGATGAATTCTTTGTACTACTAATTACATAATTTTCAACAAAAGTAAAATTCGAGAGCTTGTGTTGCAAAATATGTAGTTTGTAGTATTATCCATGCCATTGTAATTACTATTTCTCTAAATTTCAAAGAATTTTTAGAATCATAATGATAAAGAGCTATTAGTTTAGTAATTAAAAGCTTTAATTAATAATTAACTAATACTAAATTCTTACTCAACGACTAAACAAATCATGTAAGGTTTATGAGTTATTCTTAATTGTATAGTTAAAAAGGTAGTATAATAATTTGGAGTGAAATTTAATCAATTTTTTGATTTTAGAAAAAAATATTATTGAAAAAAGATGAAGAAAGTGTACTGAGATCTCTTTTAATACAAGGATTAATTTCTCACTATTTGAGCTTTTTTAGTGAGGGAGTAAAGTAATAGATTAGCAATATTGTTGATAATTGATTGATGGTTGACTCAGCAATTATATAGATGAATAATCTATTTAATCTGTAAACTAAAAGTAATTGATAGAGAATAATGTTAATTATTTATTTAATAAAGTAATTTAATAAAAATATGATAAAATAGAAGCTAGGTACTATCCACACATTAATTGGATCCTTAGAAAGTTTCTTTAAGGTGCACAATCAAGATAGATATCTTTGTGGAATTGTGTCACTATGTGTTGCAATATTCTTCCATCTTGTAGCGTATCCTTCTTCCCACATGTTAGCTCCTTTATACACATATATATATATATTTATATATATATATACATGTATATATATATACATATATATATGTATGTATATATACATGTATATATAAATACATATATGCATGTATATATATACATGTAGATCCTTGTCTATTTTGAGCTCTTTTTTGATTCTAGATGTAACTTCACAATCATTCCCATAACCATTGCTCTACTAATCCTTCTCTATAGTGTCTAAGGTGTTTCTTACCTTCCATGGATGTGAACCTGATCGTTGTGAGTGTGCAAATATCTTTCTTTGTATATTCGATCAAATTAGTTGCATGAGTATCTACTTTGTTAAGGTCCGTTGGACAATGCCTAAGGTAAACCATTCTTTGCTCTTCTATTTGTCAGTTCTATCATTAGATTAATGGGAGCATCAACAATACTAGAACTTGAGCTATTAATATTGTATTTCTTTCTTGCGTGAAAGATTCTCCTTATATATATATATATATATATATATATATATATATATATATATATATATATATATATATATATACGTACATGTATATGTACGTATGTATATACATATATGTACATGTATATACATATATATACATGTATACATATATATACATGTATATAAATATATATACATGGATATATAAATATATATATAGAGGTATATATATTTATATCTACATGTATATATATATATATATATATATATATATATATTCATGTATATATATATATATATATATATATATATATATATATATATATATAGATGTATGCGTATGTGTATATATATATATATATATATATATATATATATATTATACATATATACGTACATATGTATATATATATATATATATATATATATATATATATATAGATATATATATATATATATATATGTAAATATACATATATATATGTATACATATTTTATATATATAAATATATATATATATACATATACATACATACATACATACATATAATATATATATATATATATATATATACATACATATAGATAAATATAAATATATATATAAATATATATACATATATACAAATATACACACACACACACACATATATATATGTATGTATACTTATATATATATATATATATATATATATATATATATATATATATATATATATATTTATATATATGTATATATATATATATGAGTGTATATTTGTATGTATGTATGTATATATATGTGTATATATTTTTATATATGTATGTATATATATGTATGTGTATATATATGTATGTATATATAAATATAAATAAATATATGTATATATATATATATATATGTATATATATATATATATATGTATATATATATATATATATGTATATATATATATATATATATGTATATATATATATATATATATATATATATCTATCTATCTATCTATCTATACATATACATATCTATATATATGTATGTGTATATATATACATATATATATCTATATATACATATACATATCTATATATATGTGTGTGTGTGTGTATATATATATATATATATATATATATATATATATATATATATATATATATATATGTATGTATATACATGTATATACATACATGTATGTATGTATATACATATAT
>NC_141073.1:34096685-34216685 GCF_041138505.1 Cibotium barometz | reverse complement strand
TTAATCAATTTTTTGATTTTAGAAAAAAATATTATTGAAAAAAGATGAAGAAAGTGTACTCAGATCTCTTTTAATACAAGGATTAATTGCTCACTATTTGAGTTTTTTTAGTGAGTGATTAAAGTAATAAGTTAGCAATATTATTGATAATTGATTGATGGTTGACTCAGCAATTATATAGATAAATAATCTATTTAATTTATAAACTAAAAGTAATTGATAGAGAATAATGTTAATTATTTATTTAATAAAGTAATTTAATAAAAATATGATAAAATAGAAGCTAGGTACTATCCACACATTAATTGGATCCTTAGAAAGTTTCTTTAAGGTGCACAATCAAGACAGATATCTCTGTGGAATTGTGTCACTATGTGTTGCAATATTCTTCCATCTTGTAGAGTATCCTTCTTCCACATGTTGGTGCAACATTATTTTGTTGTGTGTCACAAGCTCCTTTATACATATATATATTTACATGTATATATATTTACATATATATATATATATATGTAGATATGTATACATGTATATATGTATATATATTTACACGTATATATATCTACATATATATATATGTAGATATATATACATGTATATATGTATACATGTATATATATATACATGTATATATGTATACATATATACATGTGTATATATATATATGTATATATGTATACATATATGCATGTAAATATATACATGTAGATCCTTGTCTATTTTAAACTCTTTTTTGATTCTAGATGTAACTTCACAATCATTCCCATAACAATTGCTCTACTAATCCTTCTCTATAGTGTCTAAGGTGTTTCTTACCTTCCATGGATGTGAACCTGATCGTTGTGAGTGTGCAAATATCTTTCTTTGGATATTCGATCAGACTAGTTGCATGAGCATCTACTTTGTTAAGGTCTGTTGGACAATGCCTAAGGTAAACCATTCTTTGCTCTTCTATTTGTCATTTCTATCATTAGATTAATGGGGGCATCAACAATACTAGAACTTGAGCTATTAATATTGTATTTCTTCCTTAGGTGAGAGATTCTCCTTATATATATATATATATATATATATATATATATATATACGTATATATATATATATGTGTGTGTGTGTGTGTGTGTGTGTGTGTGTATACATATGTATATAAATATACACAAACATATATATATATATATAGATAGATAGATATATTTATACATATATATATGTATAGATATATATATGTATATACATATATATATATATATATATATATATATATATATATATATATATGTATATATATATAGATATAGATATTTATATACATATGTGTATGTATATGCATATAGATACATATATGTATGTATGAATATACATATAGATACATATATGTATATATGTATATACAGATATGTACATGTATATTGATATATATACATGTATACATATATATACATGTATATATATATATATACATGGATATATATATATATATATATATATATGTAAATATACATATATATATGTATACATATATATATATACATACATATATATATATACATATAGATACATACATACATACATATAAAATATATATATATATATATATATAAACATACAAATATATATATATATATATACATACATATAGATAAATATAAATAAATATATAGATATATATATATAGATACATATATACAAATATATATGTATATATACACACACACACACACACACACATATATGTATGTTTACGTGTATATATATATATATATATATATATATATATATATATATATATTTATATTTATATTTATATATATGTATATATATATATGTGTATATTTGTATGTATGTATGTATGTATATATATGTGTATATATTTATATATATGTATGTATGTATATATAAATATATATATATATATATATATATATATGTATGTATGTATGTATGTGTATATATATACATATATATATCTATATATGTATTTATATTCACACATATATATAGATATGTATATATATATATAGATATATATATGTATATATATACACATACATACATACATACATACATACATACATACATACATATATATATATATATATATATATATATATATATGTATATACATGTATATACATATATGTATGTATGTATATACATATATATACATATATGTAAGTGAGGTATATAGGCTTATGGGCCAAAGGCCAAGTAGGGTGGATACTAATAAGTATGTGAAAAGGGGGCCATGGTATATAACCCAATTTGATATTATTTGAAGAGACCTTTATATGAGATTTATTTTTCTTGTTTAGTCTAATATTAATGATATTACTCAAGGAATTTTGAAGAGAGAAAATACAAGTTTCTAAGATTTTCTATTAGTAATATATTTACACTTATGATTTATTATTTTTAATAACTAATGAGTTAGTTTTAAGTAATAATCTTTTTTTAATTTATTACTAAGTATAACATTTATTTCTTTAATTCTTGGACAAATCACCAAATAATCAATAATATCATTGTTAAGTTATTTCTTGATCAAATTACTGAAAAACTCAATTAGTGAGTGATTAATCCTTGGACTAAAAAAGACCTTTGTTCACTTTCTTCATCATTTTCATTTGGAAGTATTTCTTTTCTAAAATTCAGAAAGTTGACAAGCATCCACTCTAAATTGGAAAAGTTGACTAGCATAATATCTATAAAATTAATACTAATTGTTAATTTTTATAGAATTTTTATATTGAGATTGGTGGAGAAATATTAGCTTTTTATTTACTAATTTTAGTTTTTTATTGCTTGATTATTAGTCCCTTATCATATTGATTGTGAAAGTTCTTAGTAAATTAGTGAAATTATAATTTGATGGTTTCTTTGTACTACTAATTACATAATTCTCAACAAAAGTAAAATTCGAGAGCTTGTGTTGCAAAATATGTAGTTTGTAGAATCATCCATGCCATTGTAATTACTATTTCTCTAAATTTCAAAGAATTTTTAGAATCATGATGATAAAGAGCTATTAGTTTAGTAATTAAAAGCTTTAATTAATAATTAAGTAATACTAAATTCTTACTCAACGACTAAACAAATCATGTAAGGTTTATGAGTTATTCTTGATTGTATAGTTAAAAAGGTAGTATAATAATTTGAAGTGAAATTTAATCAATTTTTTGATTTTAGAAAAAAATATATATACATGGACACATATATATATATATATATATGTAAATATACATATATATATGTATATATATATATATATACATACATATATATATATACATATAGATACATACATACATACATATAAAATATATATATATATATATATATATATATATATAAACATACAAATATATATATATATATACATACATATAGATAAATATAAATATAAATATAAATATATTTATATATATATATACATATATACAAATATATATGTATATACACACACACACACACACACACACACACACACACACACATATATATGTATGTATATGTGTGTGTATATATATATATATATATATTTATATATATGTATATATATATATATATGTGTATATTTGTATGTATGTATGTATATATATGTGTATATATTTATATATATGTATGTATGTATATATGTATGTTTATATATATATATGTATGTATGTATGTATGTGTATATATATACATATATATATATCTATATATGTATTTATATTCACACATTTATATAGATATGTATATATATATATAGATATATACACATACATACATACATACATACATACATACATACATACATACATACATACATATATATATATATATATATATATATATATATATATATATATATATATATATGTATATACATGTATATACATATATGTATGTATGTATATACATGTATATACATATATGTAAGTGAGGTATATAGGCTTATGGGCCAAAGGCCAAGTAGGGTGGATACTAATAAGTATGTGAAAAGGGGGCCGTGGTATATAACCCAATGTGATATTATTTGAAGAGACCTTTATATGAGATTTATCTTTCTTGTTTAGTCTAATATTAATGATATTACTCAAGGAATTTTGAAGAGAGAAAATACAAGTTTCTAAGATTTTCTATTAGTAATATATTTACACTTATGATTTATTATTTTTAATAACTAATGAGTTAGTTTTAAGTAATAATCTTATTTTAATTTATTACTAAGTATAACATTTATCTCTTTAATTCTTGGACAAATCACCAAATAATCAATAATATCATTGTTAAGTTATTTCTTGATCAAATTACTAAAAAACTCAATTAGTGATTAATCTTTGGACTAAAAAAGACCTTTGTTCACTTTCTTCATCATTTTCATTTGGAAGTATTTCTTTTCTGAAATTCAGAAAGTTGACAAGCATCCACTCTAAATTGGAAAAGTTGACTAGCATAATATCTATAAAATTAATACTAATTTTATAGAATTTTTATATTGAGATTGGTGGAGAAATATTAGCTTCTTATTTACTAATTTTAGTTTTTTATTGCTTGATTATTAGTCCCTTATCATATTGATTGTGAAAGTTCTTAGTAAATTAGTGAAATTATAATTTGATGGTTTCTTTGTACTACTAATTACATAATTTTCAACAAAAGTAAAATTCGAGAGCTTGTGTTGCAAAATATGTAGTTTGTAGAATCATCCATGCCATTGTAATTACTATTTCTCTAAATTTCAAAGAATTTTTAGAATCATGATGATAGAGAGCTATTAGTTTAGTAATTAAAAGCTTTAATTAATAATTAAGTAATACTAAATTCTTACTCAACGACTAAACAAATCATGTAAGGTTTATGAGTTATTCTTGATTGTATAGTTAAAAAGGTAGTATAATAATTTGGAGTGAAATTTAATCAATTTTTTGATTTTAGAAAAAAATATTTTTGAAAAAAGATGAAGAAAGTGTACTGAGATCTTTTTTAAAACAAGGATTAATTGCTCACTATTTGGGTTTTTTTAGTGAGTGATTAAAGTAATAAGTAAGCAATATTATTGATAATTGATTGATGGTTGACTCAGCAATTATATAGATAAATAATCTATTTAATTTATAAACTAAAAGTAATTGATAGAGAATAATGTTAATTATTTATTTAATAAAGTAATTTGATAAAAATATGATAAAATAGAAGCTAGGTACTATCCACACATTAATTGGATCCTTAGAAAGTTTCTTTAAGGTGCACAATCAAGACAGATATCTCTGTGGAATTGTGTCACTATGTGTTGCAATATTCTTCCATCTTGTAGCGTATCCTTCTTCCACATGTTGGTGCAACATTATTTTGTTGTGTGTCACAAGCTCCTTTATACATATATATATTTACATGTATTGAAAGAAAGTAACAGGGGTGGGTTAGTCCCTCACCAAGGGAGTGGCTCATGAAGGAGTCACCACTTAGCATCTCACGGGAGAAGCTCACCATTGATTCTTGGAACAGATAACATTATCATGAATGCCCATAATCCCATTTACATTGGTATTTATACTCCACCCAAGAGTTCACACCTACTTACTAGTTGTCCATGGCCTTGGGCCCATAATGCTTTCTTACAAACCATCCCTTCCCCAATGGTTTCGTCCTCGAAACCTCAAATAAATACCCCAAATTTGGAGAAGAATGTTCCATGTGACTGAATTTACACCAACCCATATTGCTCTATCAATGCTTCATATCCCTCCAATGCTGAAATAGGTTGCCATGAAGCTTCTTCCTTAGGTAAACCTTTCCATTGAACAAGATACTCCACCAAGGTACGAGTGCGAAGTACCTTTTTCCTTGTACCCAAGATAGCTTCTGGAATGTATTCAATCATTCCCTCTTCATTCATTGGAGGTAACTCATCAACCATTTGATCGATCATACCCACATATCCTTTCAAGTGAGAGACATGAAACACATCATGAATCTTTGTTGTAGATGGAAGTAAGAGTTGATATGCAACCTCCCCAACTCTTCGTATCACTTGATAAGGACCATAATAGCGATGAGCTAGTTTGGTGTTGGTGCTTCCCTTCAAAGACGCATATCTTGACTTTGGTATTCTCAAAAGAACCCAATCTCCCAGTTTGAATTCCAATGGTCTTCGATGAACATTGGCATATTGTCTCATTTTCTCTTGTGCAACCTTCAAATTACTTTTGCATTGTTGCAACAAAGCTTGCATCCTTTCAGCTTCCTCCTTGGCATTATGGTTAGAAGTCTCATATGTACCCACCAACATAGGCAAATTGACCTTGTAACCATATAAAGCCTCAAAGGGTGACATGCCAATGCTCACATGATATGTTGAGTTGTAAGCAAACTCAGCCAAAGGTAACCAATCATCCCATGTGCTTTGAGTATCATGACAATAGTGGCGTAGATATGTTTCCACCCATTTGTTTACTCTTTCTGTTTGACCATCGGTTTCGGGATGATAGGCGGTGCTTGGAGTAAGCTTGGTTCCCATATATTCAAACAATGTTCTCCAAAAAGAGCTCATGAATTTGACATCGCGATCACTCACAATTTGTGACGGCATACCATGCAACTTGAAAACCCCATCAACAAATTGCTTGGCAACATTTTGGGCTGAATATGTGACCTTGGAAGGAATGAAATGGGCCACTTTGGTCAATCTATCCACCACAACATACAAGTTGTCCCACCCTTTCTTTGTGCGCGGAAGGTTAGTACTGAAATCCATTGATATATGACTCCATTTGCCTTCGGGAATGGGCAATGGCTGAAGCAAACCTCCCGGTTTATGTGTAGGATAACCCTTGCATTCCATTCAATGTAATAACCCCTCCATGATGCACAAAACTCATGAAACTTTTCTGTAAGTTCATGGTAAAAGAGTTCAAAGTGGACAGCCAATCACATCCAAGTACTATGTCAATTGGTCCCAACTCAATCACCAAAAGATCAACTTTGCAAGAGTAGCTCTTGGACAACTCCAATTCTGTACTTTGATACTTCATATTGCAACCCATTGAATCACCATTGGCCACTTGCACCATGTGCTTGTTTGGTAAAGAAGTTTGTTGCATTTTGAGAGTGTTTAAAGACCTTTTATTGACAAAACTATGCGTGCTTCCAGTATCAATGAGTGCATATGCTGTTCTCCCATTCACCTTGATCTTCAATCTCAATGTGTTGGCATCCTTACTTCCCGCATAAGCATCATGAGAGATTGTACACAAGGTAGTATGTGCACTATTGTTTTCATTCCACACGCATAGAGGCATCCCATCATCCATTTTGTCATGAGCAAACTTTAGTTTCCCACCCGGATCAAAAGGAAACTCGGGATTTTCTTCATCAAAACCATCATCATGAGAACCTCCACCCTCATGAGGATCTCCCCATCCTAAGGCATCATTGCATTCAAGGAATTCCTCCTCCTCATGATTAGCATTGTCCTCAGTGATAATGTAGCTTATGGACATATCCTTGGATTTGCATACTTTGAAGTGATCCTTGTTCCATTTTTCTCCACATTTGAAACATAGACCTTTGAGCCTCATTTCATGCAAACGGTCCTCCTTGATAACCTTGCTTTTTGAACCCCCATTTGCTGGCTTGGACTCATTGTATGTAGCTTTGTTGGACATAAATGGTGGTTTAAATGGAAGTCTATTAGACCCTCTACCATACACGGTAGGAAATCTTGGAAGATTAGGTCTTGTGTTTGCATGAGAACCCATGTCAGTCCTTGTGATCACTTCCCCTTTGATATTCCCTTTGCTAGCCCACTTTGTCAAGTACTTCTCTTCATGAATTTCTGCAAGCATCATTGCCTTCTTCAAAGTGGCGGGTTCATGAGAATTGACATCACCACCAATAGGAGCTTTCAAGCCCCTTATATACTTGACAACAAGATAATGCTCATCAAAGTCGTCCAAGTATAATAGAAGCTTTAGAAACTTATGAGAATATTCCTTCACGGTAGTGATTTGCTCTAGCTTGTCCCATTCCACAATGTGATTGTCCATTTGCATGCGAGAAGTAAACTCTTCTGCCATGTCATTCTTGAATTCTTCCCAAGTAGTGATGACATAACCATGAGATTGCTTCCTCCTCCACCAAGTGTGAGCAAAACCTTCAAGATGAAGTGAGGCGAAGTAGACTTTGGCAATCTCGCTTCTTGGGCTGATTTCGAAGTAGAGATCCATCTTGTTTGCCCACTCTTCAAAGTCTTCGATAGAATTTGATTCTCCTTTGAACTTATTAAATATGATTTTGTCCTTCACAGCATTGTCAAAATCACCATGCATTTTTGAACCCCTCTGCCGTGCTCTTGGATCATCAAATCCTCTTCCTTCACCCAAGTGTCTATGCATTTGCTCATCTTCCAATTGCCAATCACCTGCATCTTTAAATCCCTTCTGTTCATACCCTCTTCTTGCATCTTGCATAAAGGATGAAGTTCTTGGAATACTGGCATTGGATCTCTCATAAGAAGCATCACCCATAGGTCTCTTGCCCTTGTCCATGTAAGAAGAATGTGGCATCATTTGAGGTGGCATCATTTGTCTTACTTTGTTCTCTTCTAGCATAGAAGGCTTTCCATCATGTTTGGCATCATAATGTACACCATCCATTGCATTCATATCGGCTTCTTGGTTGAGCTTGAGAGGAGCCAATGCACTAATGGCTTTCTCCAAGTCTTTTAACCCTCTTTGCATCACGTCATCCAGGTAGTGGTGTCGCTTGTCGAACCGTTCCATGAGGTGTTCACCAAATTGTTGTTGCCGATTTGTTTGGTTATTTTCAATCCTTTGAAACATACTCTCCATAGCCATTAACATCATGTCCACTGTTAGCGGAGTAGTTCCCAAAGATTGAGGCATTTCCACTGGCTGAGATTCATCTGGAGATGGTGCTTTTATGGTTGAACTTTCTTCATTCCTCATTGATGAACTCGTTGCCATCATTGCTTCCGGTTGTCTTTGATCATTTTCATTCCGGGCTCCCTTGTTTTGACCTCCTCTAGTCATTTCCATGCGCGTAATTGGATCCCTCCTTGCAAAGACCACTTACTTGATTTTTTTTTCTCTATTCAAACGGTAACCGATTTGGGTGATCTTTATATCGATGCGAAGCTCTTGACGAGACGAGTAAGGATCCCCAAAAATAGATTTGAAAAAGTCAACAGCCTTTGACCAGTCAACTATTTTAGCTGAAAGTCAACTCTTAACTTTGACCGCTCAATACTACTCCGATTTGAGTGATCTTTAGCTTGTTTGAAAGAGGTTTTCGGGTAGATTGAAGAGCTTTTAGGACAGATTTGAAAAGCTTTTGAAAAACCCTAGAAATTCAAGGATTTGTCCTGGCTGCAAGTAGGCAAATTTTGCAAAAATTTTGCCATGGTCTCCCCTCTTTTTGCACCAAATCTCAATCAAATCAAAGCATCTCAATCAAGTATTAAAATCCTTATGCATTTGACCACTGTAAGCAAATCAATCCTCAATCATTTTTCCATCTGAGCATGTGACCTTATGGCATCAATTTTGTTCTTTTGCATAAGAAGTCGATGTAGAGGATTTGCTAGTTTGCTCAAGTCGAATGAAGTGGTCGATGAAGCGTGTCGATGCTTGCCGATCTCCCGGCCAAGCACTTCTCACCCCTTCACCAAGTTTACATCCAAGGTGAAGGTTGAGGCCATTTCTTTACCACCAAGTACCTAATCCTCTTTCTTACCGCGTTACCCAGCACTAACGGCAAGGAAGATTCAAGACATTCTCCCCTTGGCCTCTCCTCCAAATGCCAAGGCACCCTTACTTCATTCTAGATTCTAGGAATGAAGTGGGGTACAATCGTGAGTGGAATGTGGTTACAAGCTCAAATGAATGAGTAGAGTTGACTTACAATTGATTTATAGCATGACTCATGCTCATTCATATCATAATACATGGTTCATAGTGCTTCCTTCATCACATCCACTCATGGCAATGTCAATACATTTCCACATACATCAACAACATCCAAGTGTCACGGAGCGGTGATCTCGGGTCGTGTTCTGGGCGCGAGTTCCTGCTCGGGACTAGAAAATCCAATACAAAAGTAAAAACAGAGAGCACTTGCTGAATCCTGCACCTCAAGACCTATAGCTTGTCTCGAAGAGGACGACGAGCCGGTCGTTTTGAGTACTAGAACTCCAAAAACGGAGTTCGTATGAGAGAGTTATGACCAAAAATGTGCAACCGGCAATGGAAAACGGTGTCACCAAAAAGTGGGCTTCCAACCCAAAACATTTTATTCAATCCCCCAAATGTGCCAAAAGCTATGCTGACTTATGCCAATATGCAAGGCATAGCATTGAATGGCTATGTGTAGCATTCAAGCATTCATAATGCATAAAGAGCAGCATGAATGGCCATGATTAAAGTCCAATTTCTGAAAATTAGGGTTTTATGTGTAATAAAATCCTAATTCACTCCATAGCTTGAAAGAATGCTTCAAAATTGTAAGGAAGTGATGGAGCAACTCACCAATGTCACCCGGGAAGCCTTAATGCTTGAATTTGTTGAAGGAGATGAAGATTAGGGTCACTTTGGTGAAAAACGTGGGCAGCTTTGGTAGTGATTTTCAGCCACATTGGGAGCCCCATTGCTCATGGAAAATAGGTGAAATACTTCATAAAACATTGCTAGATACATGAGAGACTCAATGCCCTTTGCTCATGTTGAGATTCCATGGCTAGGGTTTGCAAGAAAGCTCCCAAACAAAAAAATGTTTTTGATTAACAACTGCTAATCAAGATTAGAAATTTTCCCCAATTTGGTCCACTCATTCAAAAAAAATGGGTCCATGTGCTCAGATTTGAACCACAAACTCTACCTTAGCCATATCCCCTTCCCACATGAATCAAATGAAGCAGAAATTAAATGAGAAGAAGAAAAGAAAAAATTAAAAATCATGGATCAAAAGCCAGGCTCTGATACCAATGAAAGAAAGTAACAGGGGTGGGTTAGTCCCTCACCAAGGGAGTGGCTCATGAAGGAGTCACCACTTAGCATCTCACGGGAGAAGCTCACCATTGATTCTTGGAACAGATAACATTATCATGAATGCCCATAATCCCATTTACATTGGTATTTATACTCCACCCAAGAGTTCACACCTACTTACTAGTTGTCCATGGCCTTGGGCCCATAATGCTTTCTTACATGTATATATTTTTACATATATATATATGTAGATATGTATACATGTATATATGTATATATATTTACATGTATATAAATCTACATATATATATATGTAGATATATATACATGTATATATGTATACATGTATATATATATACATGTATATATGTATACATATATACATGTGTATATATATATGTATATATGTATACATATATGCATGTAAATATATACATGTAGATCCTTGTCTATTTTAAACTCTTTTTTGATTCTAGATGTAACTTCACAATCATTCCCATAACAATTGCTCTACTAATCCTTCTCTATAGTGTCTAAGGTGTTTCTTACCTTCCATGGATGTGAACCTGATCGTTGTGAGTGTGCAGATATCTTTCTTTGGATATTCGATCAGACTAGTTGCATGAGCATCTACTTTGTTAAGGTCTATTGGACAATGCCTAAGGTAAACCATTCTTTGCTCTTCTATTTGTCAGTTCTATCATTAGATTAATGGGGGCATCAACAATACTAGAACTTGAGCTATTAATATTGTATTTCTTCCTTGGGTGAGAGATTCTCCTTATATATATATATATATACGTATATATATATATATGTGTGTGTGTGTGTGTGTGTGTGTGTGTGTGTGTGTGTATACATATGTATATAAATATACACAAACATATATATATATATAGATAGATAGATATATTTATACATATATATATGTATAGATATATATATGTATATACATATATATATATATGTATATATATATATGTATATGTATATATATATATATAGATATTTATATACATATGTGTATGTATATACATATAGATACATATATGTATGTATGAATATACATATAGATACATATATGTATATATGTATATACAGATATGTACATGTATATTGATATATATACATGTATACATATATATACATGTATATATATATATATATACATGGATATATATATATATATATATATATATATATATATATATATGTAAATATACATATATATATATGTATACATATATATATATACATACATATATATATATACATATAGATACATACATACATACATATAAAAAATATATATATATATATATAAACATACAAATATATATATATATATATATACATACATATAGATAAATATAAATAAATATATAGATATATATATATATATATACATATATACAAATATATATGTATATACACACACACACACACACACACACACACATGTATGTTTACGTGTGTGTATATATATATATATATATTTGTATATATGTATATATATATATATATGTGTATATTTGTATGTATGTATGTATATATATGTGTATATATTTATATATATGTATGTATGTATATATATGTATGTATGTATATATATATATATACATATATTTATATATACATATATTTATATATATGTATGTATATATATATATATATATATATATATATATATATATATATATGTATGTATGTATGTATGTGTATATATATACATATATATATCTATATATGTATTTATATTCACACATATATATAGATATGTATATATATATATAGATATATATATGTATATATATACACATACATACATACATACATACATACATACATACATACATATATATATATATATATATATATATATATATATATATATATATATATATATATGTATATACATGTATATACATATATGTATGTATGTATATACATATATATACATATATGTAAGTGAGGTATATAGGCTTATGGGCCAAAGGCCAAGTAGGGTGGATACTAATAAGTATGTGAAAAGGGGGCCATGGTATATAACCCAATGTGATATTATTTGAAGAGACCTTTATATGAGATTTATCTTTCTTGTTTAGTCTAATATTAATGATATTACTCAAGGAATTTTGAAGAGAGAAAATAGAAGTTTCTTAGATTTTCTATTAGTAATATATTTACACTTATGATTTATTATTTTTAATAACTAATGAGTTAGTTTTAAGTAATAATCTTATTTTAATTTATTACTAAGTATAACATTTATCTCTTTAATTCTTGGACAAATCACCAAATAATCAATAATATCATTGTTAAGTTATTTCTTGATCAAATTACTGAAAAACTCAATTAGTGAGTGATTAATCCTTGGACTAAAAAAGACCTTTGTTCACTTTCTTCATCATTTTCATTTGGAAGTATTTCTTTTCTAAAATTCAGAAAGTTGACAAGCATCCACTCTAAATTGGAAAAGTTGACTAGCATAATATCTATAAAATTAATACTAATTGTTAATTTTTATAGAATTTTTATATTGAGATTGGTGGAGAAATATTAGCTTTTTATTTACTAATTTTAGTTTTTTATTGCTTGATTATTAGTCCCTTATCATATTGATTGTGAAAGTTCTTAGTAAATTAGTGAAATTATAATTTGATGGTTTCTTTGTACTACTAATTACATAATTTTCAACAAAAGTAAAATTCGAGAGCTTGTGTTGCAAAATATGTAGTTTATAGTATCATCCATGCCATTGTAATTACTATTTCTCTAAATTTCAAAGAATTTTTAGAATCATGATGATAAAGAGATATTAGTTTAGTAATTAAAAGCTTTAATTAATAATTAAGTAATACTAAATTCTTACTCAACGACTAAACAAATCATGTAAGGTTTATGAGTTATTCTTGATTGTATAGTTAAAAAGGTAGTATAATAATTTGGAGTGAAATTTAATCAATTTTTTTATTTTAGAAAAAAATATTATTGAAAAAAGATGAAAGTGTACTGAGATCTTTTTTAAAACAAGGATTAATTGCTCACTATTTGGGTTTTTTTAGTGAGTGATTAAAGTAATAAGTTAGCAATATTATTGATAATTGATTGATGGTTGACTCAGCAATTATATAGATAAATAATCTATTTAATTTATAAACTAAAAGTAATTGATAGAGAATAATGTTAATTATTTATTTAATAAAGTAATTTAATAAAAACTAAGTGCTTGACACGCCTTTGATCCACCATCTTAACCAAGAAAGGATTAGGCTCTAACTCCATGAGCCCCAATTCCTTGTGCACAATGTGTCTCAGATAATATCTACTCCAAACCCTCCTAACTGAGAAAGGAGCAGATTCTAACTCCATGAGCCCCAATTCCTTGCGCATAATGCGTCTGAGATAATATGTACTCCAGACCCTCTATCCAGTAAAATGACGGGAGTGAGTGTGACTATTACTTTAGGAATTATTGTGTCTTAATTTGGTTTAGCCCCGTTACTATGGTAGCTTTTGGTTATGTGTATTCACTTTATCCGTCTATACCACTGGATCCACCAGTATACTTAAGAGCTCCTTCTAATAATTTGATACCAAGCTCAACAAACTCATCGAGTGTTATATTGATTTTCATCTGTTTTAAATCTTCCCATAAATCACACTATAATGTTTTCTACCCTTTGTCTAGCATTGATTTAATAGCACCGCTAACTCTGCTTGGCCTTCACGAAGTCTTGATTTGGCATGCTTTGTTCCCTAGTACCACGGAAGTTTCTTGTACTTTCAGTGTTGCTTTCAAAGTTTCCTCCGTAGCAATCAATACCATCAGAGCATCAACTAGATAGGGTGGGACTGGCTCCCTTTTTTGGGCCTCCCCTACCATCCGTGTCACTTGCTCTCGTATCTCTTGTCGGTCATGCCATCATGTAGGTATTTTTTCTTTCAGGTGGGAAATTCCCCTAAACTTTGTAAAATCGTTGTTGCTTGTGGGACCATATCACCGCCAAGATAGCTAGGTTTTCTTCCTTTTCATTGTTGAAATCTTGAGTAATGAGTACTACTATGTTTGCCACCAGTTAGGTGCTATTATCTAGTGTTGTGCTAGCTATATCTCCTATTGGTTTTTGATCCATATAGGGAATTCTACCTTGCAGTGTCCCTATCGTCAGCACAGCAGTAAAAACATTGATATCTCTACGGTGATAGATTCCCCCTGCCTTGACCAAATGGTTGGGGAGGAGCTGGGGCTACTATGGCTCGCTGCCACCACCGATTGCATTGGTACAATCGACTAAGGTATAATGGTTTGGATAGGCACCACCTTCTATGGTTGGTTATTCATACAATTTGGAGGTTGCCTTCCAGAGCGGCGATTATAATAGCATTGCTCAGTTGAATGGTTAGTCAAGTTACAAATGGCACAAAAGCAAGTTATTGTGCAATCTTCCTTCCAATGTCCAGGCTTAGAACATTTTCCACACCAAACCTTAAGTCAACTTCTAGATCTAGATGACCCCGCACCGCCCTCGGTCACTTTGGCCAAAGTTGCTATAAGATGTTCTTCGACTGTCAATCGGAACAATGCAGATTTTGACTTGTGATTTCTTCTTACTTTTATGTTTCTTTTTTGTATGTAAGTATGCCAGCGCTAGTGCTCGTTTAGAACATATTGGCGCCTCCAATAGCTCATCAAAGCCGATATTGGCTAAATTTATTGGAGCCAGTGCTTGACGTAACTTCGGTTGTTGTAAGCCATGTAGTACGAACCATTCATCATCATTGTCAATAACCTCATTAGATGATGGGTGGTTGGTTGCATCCTCCCATCTGTGGAGAATGCAAAATTTTGCTACATAATCCTCCATCGGTAATCTTTTCTCTCGAAGTTACTGAAGCTTACAGCACCTCCAAAGACATCTTGGTAGTGCAATACCATTGAAGAAATGCATCACATAATGCTACATAATTGAATAGCAAGTCATGAAAAATGTTCACAAAATCGTGCAAATGACTACTCAAGTCCATTTTGCTAAAAAACATAAAAAAGGGACTACTTTTTAGAGATTGTTTAAAATAAATCACTTTTTATGTGGGTGGGCTTAAAAAAATTAATAAATATTGCTATCTTTTCAGACATTTGAGAATGCATTTGATCACTTAAATCAAGATAACTCTCAAAAAAAGACTTGATTTGGACCAAACCAAAACTATCACATTCCATGAAAATTTGAGTACAAAAAACATTACAATAATTATAGAAAACAAATACTTCTCCTTGAAACTAAGAGAGATCTTTGATCTTTTGCTTTAATATCTGTATGGTTATCTTGCGCAAGTGATTAGATTTTTTAAAAATCAAACCCATACACAAGGATTTATATATCCACTAGATTGAGTGTGTCCACACGGTGACAACTTCTTGCTCTCTTCCCCTTTTTGCTTTATTTCAACAACTCAGATCGTACTTGCCTTTCAATGGATCTTCTCCAATTTTTTGATACCAATGCACTTCCATAGCATTTAATACCTCATGCTCTTTGAAAACCTTTGTGAGTTTTGCAAGCTAAAATGGATTATCATTTTCATCATTGGTAGCAAGGACTGCGATCATTGTGCCCTCACTTAGCTCATTTACATTTCCTTCCCACATTTCTTTCTCTTGTTGTCAACACTTTTTGCTCTTCCGGGTACCAAATACATTTCCCTTATTTCTCCATGAACAAGAGATAATAACTTTGTTGAAATCGGTGCATCACTAACACCAATAACTACATCATTGTCGCTCCTTTCACTAAGGCCACTCTCGTGCCACACAAATGCATGTTGTAGAGCTAAAATGTGTCATCCCTAAACTCTTCAACCAACTTCTCTTGCTTTGTAAAAAAATCTCCCACCATGCCACAGAGCTTGCTGGAAAATACACGTGTAGCATGTATTGTCTCCTTGATCTCGTTCGAGCATTGCAAAAAATTAACAGAGCGATTTTCTTTCTTAGCTTTTTGTGTCTCGCTCGTGTGTAGAGAGCAGCATGTACTTCGCTCGTTTAGTTTCACGAAGGAACAAATAGTAAGAACTTCAAACCCTCTGCTAGCAACCAATCTTCAGAGTTTGAGTATTTTTTGTACCATATGAGAGTATGTTCCTCCCTTTGCTTAATTCTAAATTGATGCTGAAAACTATGATCATTGGGCTGTGCAAATGATGGCATGTTAGTGGCCACGTGGTTGCAAAGCATCTAAAATCATATGTTTCTTCCATGATTTTGATGGAGGGTTTGGGAACATATGCATCCTCTAACAAGGTGCAGATATGTGGAAGGTCAAATGCACTTTTCTTTGCCAATTTGATTGAGAACCTAATAAACATCTGGTCATGTGTGTGTCGCACCAGTAAAAACCCAAGTTTGACTTTCTTGAATAACTTCTTTTGTACCAGCATATTCAAGTACGCAAGGAGAACTTGGTTTTTGTTTTCTCTGCTAGTGTTATCCAGTTGTAAGCAGAGAAAAGGTGGTAGTTTGCCTTGCCATTCTTCGATGATGTTTTGAATGATGGTGATTGTCAAATTAGGATCATTATGAATGTTAGGAAAATTAACAAAGATCCTTGATGACATGACACCATTGAAAACTAAGGCTCCTACAACATGGAGTTGGATAAAATTTTCCTGCTTGAGAAACACCCATCCTACTCTTCTTGGGAATTTTGATGTGAGAGAAATCTTGTCTCCATATTCTCAAGAAAGAGGGAAGTCAGAGAGTGGGGTTTAGAGTTTCTTTTTGTGACTCCACATATAAATTGTATACCTCTCTTTTTGTAAAATTATCGGGGAGATGTGTGAAGTTCGAGTTAGGTAGTACTTCTCCATTGAAGGTGATAAAGTTTCCCAACCATTGCTTTAGGAAGCAATATTGGGGGGTTTCATATGTGCTCAATGTTAAAGAAAAACTTTCTTGGGCCACATTTGCTAAGATTTTTTTAATTCTCAAAATGCTTATACCAAATACCTTTAAGAAACTTTCTCTACAAGGTGGAGTGTCACACACAAGACCTTAAGAACACATTTTGTGGACCTCTCCCTAAACTGAAAAAATTCATATGCTCTAGTATTTATTGAAATCCTAAGCTCCTCAAACATTTCTAGCACAACAAAAATCTCTACATGTTTCTCAAAAGAAGCCGCTGCTTTCTCTCACCTCTTGCCCTTCGAGGTCGTCGTTGCTTGTGATCTCTCTCACACTGACTGCTACATTCCCATTAAGTTGTTGTGGTGCTGAAAAAATCCATATGCTCTAGTATTTATTGAAATTGTAAGCTCCTCAAACATTTTCTAGCACAACAAAAATCTCTACATGGCTCTTGAAAGAAGCCGCTGCTTTCTCTCACCTCTTGCCCTTCGAGGTCATTGTTGCATGTGATCTCTCTCATTGACTGCTACATTCCCATTAAGCTGTTGTGGTTCTTGTTCAACCACATCAAAAGAAACTTTTCTTCAACACCATCTAGAACAAGGAGTTTCTTCATTAGCATTCAAATTTGTGTTTACAGAAGGTACTAGAGAGTGAGATAGAGCAAAAGGGTTGTGAATTGCTAGGACTACTTAGAACCTCCATTTGCTAGAGTGTGACAATCAAAATGAATTAACCTGGACTTCTGAAGGGGTGCCTTAGTAGGGTTATTCTTTTTTCAATGGAAATTAGTTTTAGTATTCAATAAATAAATAATTCTAAATTTAGAAACCATGAAGCTTTAAAAGGGGAGGGAGCAGTTCATTTTTCACATGTGCAAGTTGTGTTTGGAGCTTTGGAGCACTCGACTATCTTCTCTACAAACGTGTCTTTTTTTGTGCAAACTCCACTTCAAGGTAAGCATGTCTTTTTGAAATTTGAATTTTTAGGAGTAATATTTTCTTTATTTTTTTATTACATTGCCTCAAAATCCTAAAATAAATAAAAAGTATAAAATATTTTACAACTATAAATTAAAAAAATAAAACATTTTTTCAACTAAAAAATTTTAAAAATTTAGAAATTTTTAAAAATCATGTTGGTTACTTGGAATTTTAAACTAAAAAATGACTCTTTTTTTAAATTCTATTTTTTTAAAATTTCAGAGTGAAAAATAACGGTCTATATCTTAAGTGAAAAAAACATGTGGATTCCAGAATCCTTTTTGCACTTCTATAAAAAATTCAAACTTGTGAATTTTCATTTGTGAAATGAAATCCAAAGTTTTGAGAAAAATATGTACTATTATTGAAATCTTAATTATTTGGTAAAAAAACAAAACATGAAGTGTAAGATATTTTTTAAAATTTTTACTTTTAGTAAATTTTGGTAATCCTACTCAGCTTGTGAGATAAAGTGGATTCCAGAATCCTACTTTGTGAAACTCTAGATTCCAGGATCTAACTCAAGAGCAAAATTGGATTCCAGAATTCAGCCTCCTTGAAGAAGTGGATTCTAGAATCCAACTTAACACAAATAGTGGATTGTGGAATCCAACTTAACATAAGGAGTGGATTTAAGAATCAAACTTGATAGAAGAAGTGGATTCTAGAATCCAGCTTGACAAAAAAAGTGGATTCTGGAATCCAACTTGACACAAGGAGTGGATTCTAGAATCTAACTTCACACAAAAGAAGTGGATTATAGAATCCAGCTTGACACAAGAAGTGGATCTTGGCATCCAATTTGACATCCAATTTGACAGAAGAAGTGGATCCTGGAATCTAAAAAGCACCAAAAACACAAGGGTTTGTGAGGAAGAAGGAGAGAAAACTTTGTTGAAGCTATCTTGCCCATGTTGAAGCTTTTTGCCCTTATGAAGCTTTGAAGATTTTGTTTTGGAGAATCCACCTTCTTCCCTATAGTGCTGCACGTATGCTATGAGAGGAAGTGAGCCGTTTTGCTTTGCAAACTTTACAAGGTTTGTTTTCACTTAAAGATTTGCTGATTTGTTGTGTTTACGTTGGCCACAAAAGCTCGTTTCTCCTTCTTTGCTCTTTACTGTGCAAGCAGTGGCCATAAAAGTATGCACTTTTTTTGCCACAAAACCATGCATTTTTTTGTGTGCAAGAAGCGATATGGATTGGGTAGAGAAGGCGGGAGCAAATGGCTTGAAGCGTGGCAGTGAGTGTGCAAGGGAGGCAAAGGCAGGGGGCGCAGAACGGCGGGGGGGGTGCCCGGAGGTCACATGGAGTCAAAGGGCTGAAAGGGCAAAGGGGGAGGGGTGGGTAGGCATTAGAGTGTTGGAATTAGGGTTAGGGTTTCAACAATGCACACACACAAGATAGAGAAGCTTGAGAGCACACAAACTCACTAGAATAGAATGAAAAAGTGTGTGCCAAATACAAAAGATAAGTACACTCCAAAATGAGTAGATAAGAAGGTGTACATATGTGGGAAAAAACCTCCTAGTGAGGGAAAAAGTGCCTCGATGGTCCTAAGTGTGTTCACACACATCACTACCATATAATGCTACAAATCCCCCCCTGGAGTGATGATGTGAACATGTACAGGATATGGTCGATCAATCTTGAAAAGGTAGTAAGCCCAAAGCTTTACAAAAAGCTTCAAGCTTTTCATGAGGAAGAGCCTTCGTGAATAGATCGGCCATGTTGTCATGTGTAGGCATATAGACCAAGCTGATCTCTGCTGTGCTGCAGAGAGTCTTTCCCTGACAAAGTGGTAATGCACCTCAATGTGCTTAGTGCAAGCATGAAACAGTGGGTTCCTCGCAATTGCTAATGCGCTTTGGCTGTGAGTGAAAATCGTAGTGATGACTGTCCAACACCCAAATCAGCCATAAGACGTCTGAGCCACACATACTCAACTATAGCTCTAAAAGCTGCCCTGTACTCAACTTCACAGCTGGAAGTGGCCATTATAGCCATGATATACATGAATCACCAAGGCGAAAGCAAAACCCACTAGTGGACACTCGTGTGTCGTCATAACATCCAGCCCAATTTGAATCACTAAAGCATGTAGCTGTGACTCACCCCCCTTTGGATAAAACAATCCAAAATACTGAGTGCCCTGCAAATAGCCAAAAAACCCGCTTGATAGCTTGCCAATGCTTCGTACCTGGGCTATGCATAAATCTGCTCAACTGTGAGACCGCATACTGTATATCTGGCCTCATGTTGCATACATAGAGAAGGGATCCAACAACCTGCTAATACAAAATAGCATCAAAAGAGTCTCTTGCATCTTGAAGACTAAGTTGAGTACCTGTCTTCATAGGTGTAGCCACAGGTTTACAGTCTTCACGATTAAACCTCTTTAATAGCTTATGTATATATTTAGAATGCAGCATAACAATGCTGTCATTGTGTTGCATAAACTGAATCCCCAAATAATAATGCAAGGGCCCCAAATCTAACATCTCAAACAATGACCAAATTAGCCTTAAAGATTGAAATCTGATCTATATTGGGTCCCATTTGAGCAGCATGTCATCAACGTATAGAACGATGACCAAAAATGTGTCCTTACTCCTCTTCAATAGAGGGTACTTTTTTTTTGGACTGTTGCATTGCAACCAAGTATGTATGAATCTTCTCATACCATGCTCTAGGAGCTTGATTAAGGCCATAAAGAGCCTTTTTCAACCTGCATACTTTAGACTCTTCCCCTTTCACATCAAAACCAAGAGGCTACGATACATACACCTCCTCATGTAAATCACCATTCAAGAATGCAATCTGAATGTCCAACTGATGTACATTCCACCCATGATGTGCTGCTAAAGCAATGAGACACCTAATGGTAGTCATACGAGTTGTGGGTGTAAAGGTCTCATCATAATCAATGCCCTTTTGCTGGGCAAACCCCTTTGCAACAAGTCTAGCCTTGTAGCGATCAATGCTACCATCTGCTTTGTGTTTTAACTTGTAAACCCACTTAGTACCAATGGCCTTCTCGCCATGAGGTAGATCTATCAAATACCAGGTGTCATTCTTGAGTATAGAGTTATACTCATCCTGCATAGCATGCATTCAATGATCATTATCCTGTGCTTCCTCAAAGGAAACAGATTCCTCCTCATTACATAAAATAGAAATGAGAACATGATCCACATGAGAAAAATCTGCATGATAAGAACCTACACGAGTTCTGCCAGGTAAAGGAGCTGCCAAAACTTGCTATCCCTCAATGTCTACACAAGCAATTTTGGCATACACCTAGATTCTTCTATGGTTGCTCTCTCCTCATCCACTACATCCTCAATAATTGCCTCATCAAAAGGCTGATTTTGTACCTGCAAAGGCTAAATTTCAGCACTTGGTTGAGCATTCAATTTCTCTACATATGGCTGCTCTCCATTAAACAAAGGTAGGAGCGAATCAAACATGTCCTCCTGTGAGCATACATTCTGCTCTCCATTAAACAAAGGTAGGAGCGAATCAAACATGTCCTCCTGTGAGCATGCATTCTGCTATTTTTTGCATGAAAGCATGGGCTGAACTAAGTTTTCAACAAAAACATCTCTACTTACCAAAATCCGCTTTGAGGCTAGATGGTAGAGTCTATATCCCTTGCTTTTTCTAAAGTGTATCCCACAAATATGCATTTAACTGCCTTATCATCAAGCTTACTGCGTTGTTGCTCAGGCGCACAAGAGCATAAGCAAGACAACCAAAAACACGCAAATGAGCCACCGAAGGCTTCATGCCATGCTAAGCTTCATAAGGAGTTTTAGACTGCAAGGCCTTAGTAGGGCATTTTTTCAACACATAGTTTGCGCACATAGTTGCCTCTAACCAAAAACCATGAGGTAAATCTTGGGCTTTCACCATACATTGTGCCATCTCCATGAGAGACATGTTCTTCCTCTCAGCCACACCATTTTGCTGAGGTATGTATGGCACTGTACATTGATGCCTTATGCCTTTTCAGCCATATATACATGAAATTCCTTGGACATATACTCCCCCCCTCGATCTGAACGAAGGGTGCCAACTCTACATTCACATGCATTTTCAGCCATGGATACGAAGTGCTTAAAGCACATAAAAACCTCTGACTTCTGCTTTAATTGATACACCCAGCTATATCTGGAGTAATCATATAAAAGTGACAAAGTAGAGATATCCCCCACTAACCCTGAAATGTGATTCTTTAAAAGGGATTGTAGAGTCACCTAGTTACGCCAAGAGGACACTAGTTACCAAAAAGTTGGCGGCGGCAAACAATCTGAGGATCGGAAAATGGAACTTCATTATTCGGCATGTCATCCGAGAAGTGACTTTTCTCATCAAGGGATACCATCCGACTAAGGTGCACACTACCCATGTCCAAAGGATTTATCGAAACCCCAAGGAACTCAAAGAATTGATCCACCTTATCACACTAGTCGAGATCTGGCACTACCAATGTCGCGCTCGCGTCATCTTGACGTCAGGTCTCCTCCTGTGTAGTAAGGACACATTGGTCATGTAGCATCCAGGGACATGATGCAGAAACCTCAGTGTAGGATGATTGCCATTATTTAAAAAAAAAAGCTATTTTAGCAAGAGCGCCACCACACAATTTTCCATTGTAAGAACACAACACAAATAGCACAATCGCCAAAAGTGTTAGGGATCAACCACAACACTTATTGAGTTTTGCACAAAGAATAGAGACATAACAAAATACACATAGTAATTCTAAGACACAATTGGAATTAATCTATATTAATGTTCATCTTCTGTATCACAATGAATCTGTTATATAAATTTGGTGTATAATGACTGCTTGGCACTTGTATATATAGTAATTACAAGGAAAATCTAAAGCGACGTTTATGCCTTATTGTATCTCCATAGCGGTGAACTTGCCTAAGGTATTACAATATTCTGCCTAAGTATGTTAGGGCTGCTAACACAAAGGTACCAAATGAATCTGAATTATGCCTGCCAAGGTAAAGAAAATATTGATAAGCTGCATTTACCCCAATGATAAAGCTAATTGGGTGTCTCCAATTATCATTGTTCCCAAGCAAAGTGGGAAGTTACGGGTATCTGTGGATTACAGGAAGCTGAATGTGGTAACAATCACAGATCCCTTTCCATTACCCTTCATAGATTCTCTTATGGATGCTATCTCGATGGTCATGAAATGTTCATTTCTAGATGGATTTAGTGGTTACAAGACAAAGAAAAGATAACTTTTATCATAGAATGGGGGGTGCTTGCTTCCAATGTTATGACATTTGGATTAAAGAATGCATCAGTTACCTTCCAAAGAATGGTTCAAGAAATCTTTTATAAATATCTTATAACATTCATGAGGGTATTCGTGGATGATTCAAGTGTTTTTGGAAGGCATTATGAGTATCTTCATCATTCGACACTGTGTTTGGAGAGGTGTGAAGAAACCAAATTATCCGGCAAAATGTGCCTTTGTAGTGAGCAGTGGAGAATTGCTTGAACATATAGTTTTAGAGGAAGGATTAGCAGTGGATCCCTAGAAGTTGATCATCATAGTCAAGCTTCAAGCTCTGTGTAACATCAAAGAATTGGGCAAGTTTCTTGGGAAAATTAAATGGCACACAAGGTTGCTTCGTTATCTCGCATATTCACTATATATACTTACAAAGAAGAATGCTAAATACATAGAATGATAAATGTGAGCAAGCATTCCGGCATCTCAAAATGATGTTAGTAGCACCACTAATGGTGTAACCTTTGGATTGGGAGAGGTTATTTCATGTTTTTGTGGATACATTAGATGTTGTAATTGGAAGTGAATTAATGCAACAAACCAAAGGGAGATGGTACTACCTAATTTATTATGCGAGTTGAAAGCTCCCTATTATAGAAAAGAATTACTCCATAATAGAGAGCAAAGTCATGGGCATGGATTATTTCATCAATAAGTTCAGAACTTATTTTGTCAATAAGTTCAAACATTATCTTTTGGGCAATTGTTTGATTTTCCATGTTAATCACCAATAGAATTGGTTTGTTTGGTGGAGCAAGCCTGATCTCACCAATAAGCTAGCAAGATGGATGCTATTATTGTAGGAGTTTGAGTTTACCATAGAACACATGCCTACAATTGAGCATGTAGTTACACATTTTTTGTCTCGAGTAGAGTATGAGAACCACCAAATGGTGTACCAGATTAATTTCTAGATGTTGAGATATTTGTTTTGGATGCTTCACCAATCACACGGTATGATAAAATGATGATGTTCTTGGCAAGTTGAGAATTTCTAGAGAGAATGACCAGGACATCACCGGAAGAGGCTGGCACTCCATAGTAGAACTTTTATAGTTGTAGCAGGCTAGGTGTACAAAATGGGGGTGTATCAGATCTTAAGCAATATGTTCAACATCATGAGAAAGTTGCAGTGATTACACAAGCACATCAAGGTGTTAGTGGAGGACACTTTTTTAGAGAAATTACAAATCGAAAGATATTTCAGGTAGGATTATGGTGGCCTCACAGTGTTTAAAGATGCCTAGAAGTTTGCCAAAGCCTGTGACTTCCAGGTTAGCTCAAGATGAGGTGGATTAGACCTTACTGGATATCCACAAAATTTGGTACAGGCACATTTGAGCTAACATCGCTAGATGGTGTGAAACTATCAAAGCCAGTTAATGGGTTTAGATTAAAATCCTATTTTGGTAAATTACTAAAACCAAAACCTATGTATACCATTTTTGTAAAACATTTACATGACACATGTTTGAATCCATGTAGTGTGTATGCATTTAGAAATGTGCAAAGTTGTTGGGTCATTAGTATTGTATCATGGGGCGTCATGTACTATATTTCTCTAACCTCATTTTTTTGTGTTCCTTGAATCTATGATTCATGAATTGGTTACCTAGATTTTTTGTCTGTGTTAGGGACAAAGACACTTACATAAACACATTTTTCATTCTCTCGCAAGTGTTTCCACAAAGTTAATTGCCTTATCACTCTCCATTTTTCCCCTCAGATAGTTATCACAACTCGCAAGCTCTCTCTGCAATGGTGGCATTTGAGAAGTTAGCAACAGTTCTAGATGATGTCAACACTAGCTTCAATCGCACCTAGTTGGAGAAGGTAGGACTGCTTCCATGGAACTCTCAAACCATTACATCATTTGATAGATAAAAAATATGCTCTATAGAATGCCCTAAAGTTGTCCAATGCTAAGCTGACAAAATCCACAATTGAATTGGCAAAAAATGTCTGTGATTTGGAAAAAGATGGCATGCTAAATTGGAAGCTGAATAGGCAACCTTGTAGACATTAGAAGCGCTTAAAGAGGATGTAACATTGTCCAATATGGGTAAAGCCAGAATGCAAAAAGAAATTCTAGATTTCTAGCGAAAAAATACGTTCAAAACTGAAATGTCAAAATTTGATGACCTAGCATTTGGTTGCCATGAATCTATATGAGGCTTGATCTAAAGCTGATCGAGTAAAGAATCTAGATATTGCAAAAAAATACATTCAGAACTCAAATGTCAAAATTTGATGACCCAACATCTGGTTGCCATGAATCCATAATATTGTTAAAATTACAGCAATGTGATGAGCTATGGTGGATCAAATGCTAGAATCAACATCATTAACAAAGTGATTAGTAAATAATTAAGATGTGACTAGTGAGTAATTAACAAATAGCTTAATGTAGGCATGGATAATCAAAAACCAGTAAATTCTCATTAGGCCAATGCCTCAATTTATAGAGTTTACATCCAAGCATTAAATCCCACTGATTTCTCCTTGATTCACTCCACCTCTTTTGCTTGATTCTCTCCACCTCTTCACTTTTCCCAGAATATCTCCACACTTCCTAAATCTTCTCATGCTACCCTTTATTCTCTCTGAGTAGATTCTTCTCATGCTACCCTTTATTCTCTCCCAGTAGATTCTTCTCACCTTTTCACACGTTCTTTCACATTTACACATTCTCTTTTACAGTCTCTTGCCAAGGGCTTGTTCCCGCAATGATACCATGTTAGTGAGTAATTAACAAATAGCTTAATGTAGGCATGGATAATGAAAAACCAACAAATTCTCATTAGGCCAATGCCTCAATTTATAGAGTTTACATCCAAGCATCAAATCCCACTGATTTCTCCTTGATTCACTCCACCTCTTTTGCTTGATTCTCTCCACCTCTTCACTTTTCCCAGAATATCTCCCAGAATATCTCCACACTTCCTAAATCTTCTCATGCTACCCTTTATTCTCTCCCAATAGATTCTTCTCACCTTTTCACAGGTTCTTTCACATTTACACATTCTCTTTTACAGCCTCTTGCCAAGGGCTTGTTCCCGCACACACCCTATTCATTTGTATATTTCAACAAATATGAGGCTGCATCTAAAGCTGATCGAGCAAAGACTCTTGATCTTGCAAAGCTGGATAGATACTACGGATGTAGTTGAAGATCTAGAGATCGAGTAAAGACTCTAGATCTTACAAAGCTGGATAGATACTAAGGATGCAGTTGAAGATTTGGAGATCAAGTAAAAGACTCTAGATCTTGCAAAGCCAGATAGATACTAAGAATGCTACTGAAGATCTAGAGGTCTATGAGCTCACAGCCAGTGATGTAGATACTTATGAATCTAGAATTAAGCAGTTCATAGAAGATCTATATAATGGCTATATAGAACAATTTAAGTTTCTAATTGATCGTGAATGCCGACCCTAATGCCTTGTACCATAAAGCCAGATGATACATCTAGAGCAGGTGGATCTGAAGGGTGAGGCCACATTCTAGTAACAATTGAGGGAGGCTCCACAGATGTAGCAGAAAATACTTCAAGAGCCCAATCTAACTCATGCTAGAAATCAACATGATAAGAGCAAACAAGTACTTCTTGAGCAAGATGATAAGGGCAAATAAGTAGGATGAATATCTTAGTTGTGTTCAAAGAGAATGTATTATTTATAAAGAATAGGCTAAGGCTTATTAATCATAACGCAAAATAGCTCAAAAATGAAGTGACAGCTTTGAAGCGGATAAATCAAGAGCTGGAAAAAAGAAATGCAACACTAGAAGACCAGCAAGCTCAAGATATTCAGAAGATTAACCAACTTAAAAAGAAAGCTACTGGATCTAGAGAGTTAAAAGGAGCAATTAATAAGCTTGATGAATATGAAGAAGAGATTCACAATTTGAAAGCAAATCATGAATTGGAAAGAAAAGATAAGCTCTTGGAGACACAAGCTAAAGAACTTAAAAGTTCTATTAGTGTGCTTGAAAGAGAGATGGAAAGATCCACAAATTTTATTCAAAATGCTATGGAGATTCTAGGGCTAGTGATTTACCCATTCCACCAAACAGGCGTGATGTGAAAAGATCACATATTTTAGTAAAGAAATTCCACCTATTGCTAAACATCCGCCTTTTTGACACTCTAGATGATCTATATCCTTTTCAGGATATGGATTGACCTTGTAGATCTTGACCTCAAGTAGCTGGAAACATGTTCCACTTGGTTGGTAGTACTAATGTTGTTAGTACTCATGCATAAACACGAAGTTCGGTTTACTTTTGGTAAGAGCATGTCCATGTGAGTATGGGATTATACATGTGTATACATACAACATCACCATGATGGTCATGCATGCCATCATGTATGCCCATGATATGCCATGCATATTGTATGTGTGGGATGGGTGGTTTGTGAGTGGATGGACTATATGTGGGCTATATAGCCATGAGATGGGTTGTTTGTGCACTATATAGGTTATATGTACACGTGAGGACTTGTATAGGCACCAAATAGGCTATATGTGTGTGGGATGGGATGTATGGACATGGGATGGCTTCTTTGTGATCTAGATAGTAGATGGGTTGTATGTGCATGTGATGGGTTGTTTGTGATCCTAGATGGGTTGTATGGCCATGAGATGGGTTGTTTGTGATCTAGATGGGTTGTATGTATATGAGAGCATCAATTAGGCTATATGTGTGTGGGATGGGATGTATGGACGTGGGATGGGTTGTTTGTGATCTAGATGATAGATGGGCTGTATGTATTGTATATGCACGAGATGGGTTATTTGCGAGATGGATGGGTTATATGTATATGGGAGGGCCTGTATGGGCACCGAATAGATGTATATGTGCATGATGGTATGTATGGATGTGGGATGGGTTGTTTGTAATCTAGATGGGCTAATCTAGGGCTTTATGTGTGCGAGATGGGCTGAATGGCCATGACATGGGTTGTTTGTGAGTTAAAAGGGCTAAATGTGTGTGGGAGGGGCTATATGGGCGTACGAGATGGGTTGTATGTGTGTGGGATAGGCTCTATGAGTGCAAGATGGACTGTATAGGTTGCATGTGACCCGAGTATGAGTTGTATGTGTGCATGACGACAAGCTATATATGAGTTTGATGCTACATGGGTGCATGGGATGGGCTATATATGTGTGAGATGGCCATAGGACATGTTTGGATTGGTTGTATGTGTGCGGGAGGGGCTATATGGGCATCGGATAGGTTGCATATGAGCAATATAAGTTGTATGTGTGTAAGAGGGCTTCATGTGAGCGTGATGGACTACATGTGTGTATGGGATGGGCTATATATGTGTGAGATGGCCATAGGACATGTTTGGATTGGTTGTATGTGTGCGGGAGGGGCTATATGGGCATCGGATAGGTTGCATATGAACAATATAAGTTGTATGTGTGTAAGAGGGCTTCATGTGAGCGTGATGGACTACATGTGTGTATGGGATGGGCTATACATGTGCGAGACGGTTTGTATGCCAATGGGATGGATTGTTTTTGAGCTGGATGGGCTGGCTTGTGATCTAGATGATAGATGATAGGATGGATTGTTTATGATTCTAGATGGGCTGTATATTTACAAGATGGGTTGTTTGTGAGATGGATGGGTTTTATGTAGGCCTATATGGGTACCAAATAAGCTGTGTATGTGCGTGATGGAATGTATAGATGTGGGATGGGTTGTTTGTAAACTAGATGGGTAATCTAGATGGGCTGTATGTGTGCAGGGATGGGCTGAATGGCCATGACATAGGTTGTTTGTGAGCTAAAAGGGCTAAATGTGTGTGGGAGGGGCTATATGGGCACGAGATGGGTTGTATGTGTGTGGAATAGGTTGTATGTGTTTGGAATAGGTTGTATGTGTGCGAGATGGACTCTATAGGAACTATATAGGTTGCATGTGACGAGTATGAGTTGTACGTGTGCACAACGGGTTGCATGTGAGTGTGATATTGCATGTGTGCATGGGATGGGCTATATATATGTGGTGAGATGGCCACATGACATGTTTGGATTGGTTGTATGTGTGAGAGAGGGGCTATATGGGCATCATATAGATTGCATATGAGCGGTATAAGTTATATGTGTGCAAGATAGGCTGCATGTGAGCATGATGGACTACATGTGTGCATGGAATGGGCTGTATATACACGAAACGGGAAAATGGTCCAATGTCGGTTCTATTTTTATCACAACCATCGGGTAAATGTCCTTTATTATGTTATGAAATTCTGGGTTATTGATGCTAAGAATATCATCCATATAGCGAAAAGAGTGTAATAACCTTTCTAGTGTTGCTTTGTGTTTAATGTCTACATGTGTAGCGAAGAAGTTATACTCAAAAAATTCAAAGTGAAGATTACACATTACAGGAGAGCAAGAGAATCCCATAGGTGTGGCCTTCATTTGTCTGAAGCAACAAGTTCCAAGCTAGATAATATTGTTATTAAATAGTCATTGTAAAGTCTTTTTAAGACCAAAGTAATCAAGAGTCAGGGGAAAGCTACGGGTAGATTTTTCCATCCATGTAGGATCTGTCTTCTGAATTGATATTTTATTAAAGCCATATCGTGATCTTTCTTAAAAAGCATATTACAAATTTTCTCTAAGATATTAATCAAGTCATATTGGCCCACCAAGGGGATATTCTCATAACATTGAGTAATATTAGTACTATATATGTTAGTAATTCGATTCGATAAATTCAAAAGTACCTCTGTGCATTTTTCATGACCCAAAAAGGGTTAGTGTTTATGCCGAGGAATTCTCTAGTCTGCCTTTGTTTATCAGCACAAATTTCATGAAAGTCATCAAGGACCAAATTGAGGGATTTAGTTATTAGGTTTGTTATAATCAGTGAATAAACTTGAGGAGGCATTTGAGATCCATCTAAATTTATCTTTGTGGATTTAAAGATAGGAAAGAGAATAGGTAATCTTGTATTAGGTATTGGGATTCTCATCCCTTGTAGCCCTTCAACAAGATGTTGTGCAACATCAAATGGTGTGCCCGATAGTTGGTAAAACTCTTCACCTTTTAGTCTAGCCAAAACTGCCCTATATGCCTGCTGTTTGCATATAAGTGACACATTGTTGGGTGCTTTCTCTAGCCCAACAATCATAAATTTATCCATAATCTTGGATAATTCTATCAGGATGTCATGTGTCATCCAATTGGATTCCTTATCCAGCCAATTGCATGGAATGCCCTTTAACCTTTCCATAAATATAGATGGAAGTGTTTGGGTTGTGTCTTTAATGGAAGTGTTTGGGCTATGTCTTGATGGACATTATACTCCAATTGGAGTCTTTCAACAATGTCAGCCAAGCATTCAATTAGTACTCCAATGGCCAAATTTGGGTTAAGTGGTTCAAGAGGAATATGGTTTTAACCTTTATTCAATAATCTCCTAGTTTTGGTATTTGTGATTATCTCAAGGTTAGGTGTGCATACATGCAGACCAAGTTCATCAAAGTCCTTACAAAATTCAGTGAATTTTGTGCAAAAGCATTGTGGCATCTTAGCATCCTGTAAGAAATCATTCTTAGTGAGGAATTTCTTGAGTGAGTTAGTATATTTCCAACCAAAGCATTAATCTTTAATCATATCACAACCATGGAAAACTGAATCAAAAGCAGCCATTAACACATCCTTGGGATGAATAAAATCAAAAAGTATATTGATAAAGAGGCAACGAACAAAAGAATCATGTGATGGTTCATTAGCAATACATAAGGTTCTTTTCCCTGTCAATCCAGTTATCACCTAAAACCATGGTTATAGACTAGAATTCTTGAAGGTTTTTGACAGGTAGACCTCTACCTCTCCCTCTTCCCGTAAAGGACTTAAATTTACCCTTCTTTGTAACTATTATTAGAGGAAGTAGACGGGGTGAGAAAAGAGGTAAAAGAGTTAGGAGTTCCAGGAGGTAGAGAGGGCCTTTTCATAGGAGGTGACTCATCCTCAATACAGGGGTTAAGGAGGCCAGAGATGATTTTTATACCTCTGAAACTACAATAAGTGGTGAGCGTAGTTCATGGTTCATCACTCATTAGTTCTTTTAAGATGTCTAGCATAATATCCCTAAAATATATGAACGATACCTGTGCTAATACCAAGTTCCTAGCTTGTCCCCCCCCCTAGCCAAGAGCATAGTAAGGAGATAAGTGAAAAATAATCGGTTTGTTAGGAAACAAACTTTCTAGAAGATTAAGGACAAACCAAATAGCATGGTTAAACCAGATAAAGCTAGATTCGCAAGGCACCTTTGGATCTAAAAATTTGCAAGCACATTTGAGATAGGGGATGTAGATGTTCTAGATGCTCTCAGAGTAGTAATCAGCAGTTACATTGGTGAAGGCCATAGATCCCTTTGTATGTCCGTAGATGCCCACATGTGATGAGCATTTAGCAGGATCAAGAAAAGACATAGAGAAGGGAGCCTTAAGTAGCTCTCCTCTGTTTAGATATTGGACCCCTTTCAAGGCATTCATCCTCCATTCTTCTAAAGTTAAGGCTGAGAGATTAGCCAGAAAAATCCAAGTTTCTACTTGTATGGGGGCCAGGAAGCTCTTGTTGAAAAGAGTCCATAGCCGATGGTTGACACTTGTAGACTTGACCCCTACCTATCTAAGAGGGAGAAAAGGATAAACCCTGGAAACTTTGGAGGCCATCTCCAAGAGGCCAGAAGATTAGCCAAAAAAATCCAAGTTTCTACCCGTATGGGGGCCAGGAAGCTCTTATTGATAAGAGTCCATAGCCATTGCTGGTTGACGCTTTTGCAAACTCGACCTCTACCTATCTAAGAGGGAGAAAAGGATAAACCCTAGAAACTTTGGGGACCATCTCCAAGAGACAAGATTCATTTAGGGTGCACATATCCATCTAAAAGTTTCGAACCGCTTCCAGGGTAGCTGGATTCCTATTAAAAATACTATCGGTTCTAGGGATGACCGGTGTAGAGGGAGTGAACATGAATGTCGGGTTGAGACCATAGAGCTTCTTTAGAAAATTGGATAGATTAGCGCCATTTGATGCAAAGGAGGTGAGATCTGAGTGATGTGATTTGGTAATCACCAGAATCTGGGTAAGTAAATCGAAAATGATTTAATTTCCATCTTCTTTATTTTTGTCTATAGTAGCCAATAGCTTAAACCAATCATTAAATGATAGGATTTGAAGGAGAGAACCTAACGAGAAGGTTCTAGGTTGGTCAAAGAGAGAATCTTCTTGCAAGTTTCTTCATCTTTAAAACAGGCTAGAACATGTTGACATGCCCTTGATAGGAGGTGTTCGTTTGGGATTTCAACCCATGAATTAGAGGTAAAATTTACAATTAACATAGTCAAGAGTCAGGTATGAGAAAGGTAACAAGGTAGTTATGACTTCCTTCAACTTAGCGCATAAGGGATCTGAGTCATAACCCTGGCTAGAGGGTAGTACTCCAAACCTTTTTACCTCTTAGCACCAAGTGCATAAAGACAGCGAGGAGTAGTTGCCAACTGGCACAAAAGGGATCAAGGCTGGTAGGCCAGGTATGCCCTAAGGCCAACCCTATGTATAGGTGTGTGTTGCTAGTTTTAAAACATATACAATATCCACAGATGAATAGATAAAACTATTCATAAAGCCATACCATTTTGATTTAGAGAAATGTTATACATGAAACAAGTTCAACTATGAGTCATGTACATTTTAGGGTCAACGATGACAAGTTGCATCTGGAAATAAAGTTAAAATAGCAAGGGAAGCTTGTTTGAGGTTAAGTGCAAGAGAAGAGAGGGTATGTCCGATTACCTCCATCCATACAAATAGACAAAACATTTTGTTAGCTTGAATCTGTATTACAAGTATCAATGGACCTATGCACATATTATAGATGTCACCCTACCCTTACAGTTAAACAAATAACCTATCCAAGCATGATTATGTAAGTCTAGGTAACTGTGACCTCTAGTAGATCAAGTTGTTATGTAATTACCCAAAAGAATAGACATTTATCAAGATCTTTATGAATATTTTATAAATATTTTATGAGTCGTCATGTTTAATAGCTGACATCATATGAGGGGGATCTGAATAAATTGAGATCCATTAGTAAAGGAGGGGAGAGTAACCCCTCTCAGTCAGAGTAGACCAAGATATCCAACCATCCCTGCTACAATCAATTTTTGATGAGCTATTTATCAGGAGTAACACCCTGTAGAGTTCATAAAGATGTATGTGCTCTAAATATACAACAAGTCACAATACTGAACACATCAAATGGGCCCAGCCCAATCAGCAAGCTAAAACCCCTCATTATAGTGCCATGCACACATAACTGGTGGTATTTATGTAGAGGCAAAACCTACCAATGTAGATTAGAAGCCAAAATAGCCAAGTCTAAATTACTTTAGAGGTTATGCTCATAGTGCACACCAGCATCATAATGCTTTCAACATTAGTTATTTTAAGACCAACCATCATATGGAAACTCTGCTCATTTGTCAACATAATTTTTTAAGAATAGTATACAAAGCTGGAAACAAGTCCATAGAGATATTATTTAACCTCTTATCAGATTTTAAGCTAAGGTCAGTAGCCCAATATTCTACTGTAGTATTATAGTTTTATTAAAAAATTATGTAATCAGCTCCTAGCAGCATATTCAGTATTTCACCAAGTAGCCCAAGTAATCAATAGCATAACCACTACTTCAACCAATAGCCCAAGTAGCATCAGACCAAGTTCCTACAACTAGTCACCATGTTTGATTAATGTGTGTATAAAACTTATATTTTAAGTGTAAAGATCTAAGTCAGATCAATTAGCTGAACAAGATAGCACTCATGCAGTTATCATAGCTGAACGTTAGCTAAAGTGAGGTAAGAGATTGTAGTGTTCAATCTTTGTTGGATGTGAAGTGTTTGAAGGTCTCTGATTGAAGGTCTCTGAGTGTCAAAGAACATAGAGGTAAGGAGATCTAAAATAGCTGAATCAACTGGATCAGTTTAGTCAGACTTGATTCAAATAAGAGTCAGTAGAGGATAACTGACATATTAAGTAGGGTCCTAGAACTACAGATTCGAGGATTGAAGGTTGTTGCTTCTAGAGGAAAATCTAAGGGTCTGGAGGACAAGAATTTGATAGAGGTCAGTAGTAGCAGTTGGCTGAATTAGATTATAGTCAAGTAGTGGTCAGCTGAGAGTTAGCTGGGGTCAGTTTAGGTCAAGCGGTTATTAGAGAAGGTCAGTTTAGGTCAAGTGATTATCAGAGAAGGTTAGCTGAGAAGATAGGGTTGAAGATCAGAGTTGTTCAGAATCATATCTGACTTGAGAAGACATTTTAGAGGATCAACTGATTCAATTTGAGGAGGGTAAGGTGTTGGAGTGTATTAGCAGAGATTCAGGGGATAGCTGAAGGTCAAGTAAAGTGAGATAAGAGACTGTAGTGTTCAATCTTTGTAGGATCCAAAGTATTTGAAGGTCTGTGAGTGTTAAAGGACACAAAGGTGACAAGATTTGAATAAGTTAAATCAGTTTATTCAAACTTGAGTCAAATAAGAGTCAATAGATGACAAAACTGACATATTCAATAGGGTTGTGGAGCTAGATATTTTGGGATTGAAGACTGTTGGTTCTCGAGGAAAATCTAAGGATATGGAGGACAGGAAACTGAGAGAGGTCAGTAGCAGTTAGCTGAATCAGATCTCAATAAGGTAGTGGTAAGTTGAGAGTCAGCTGGGATCAGTTTAAGCCAGCTATGAGAGAAGGTTAGCTCACAAGATAGGGTTGAAGATTAGGGTTGTTCAGAGTCATATCTGACCTGAGAAGCCATTTTAGAGGGTCAGCTGATTTAAGTTGAGGAGGGTAAGGTGTCAGACTGTATCATTAGAGAAACAAAGGATATCTGAACGTCAGCTAAAGTGAGGTAAGAGATTGTAGTGTTCAACCTTTGTAGGATCTAAAGTGTTTGAAGGTCTTGTGTCAAAAGACACAGAGGTGAGGAGATTTCAATCAACTGAATCAGTTTATTCAAACTTGAGTCAAATAAGAGTCAGTAAAGAACAACTAACATATTTAGTAGTAGGGTTCTAGAGCTAGATATTGGGGATTGAAGATTGTTGGTTCTTAAGGAAAAATTGAGGGTCTAGAGGACAAGAAACTGATAAAGGTCATCAGCAATTAGTTGAATCATATTTCAGTCATGTAGTGGTCAGCTGTTTAGGTCAGCAGGTTATAAGAGAAGGTCAGTTGAGGAGATAGGGTTGAAGATCAGGGTTGTTTAGAGTCATATCTGACTTGAGAAGCCATTTTAGAGGATCAAGTGATTTAAGTTGAGGAGGGTAAGGTGTCACAATGTATCAGCAGAGATTTAGAGGATATCTGAAGGTCAGCTAAAGTGAGGTAAGAGATTGTAGTGTTCAATCTTTGTAGGATCTGAAGTGTTTGAAGGTCTGAGTGTCAAAGGACACAGAAGTGAGGAGATCTGAATTGGTTGAATCAGACTTGAGTCAAATAAGAGTCAGTAGAGGATAACTAACATATTCAATAAGGTTATAGAGCAAGAGATTTGGGGATTAAATATTGTTGGTTCTGGAGGAAAATATGAGGGTCTAGAGGACAAGAAGCTGACAGAAGTCAGCATGCAGTTAGCTGAATCAGATTTCAGTTAGGTAGTGGTCAACTGAGAGTCAGTTGGGGTTAGTAGGTTATCAGAGAAGGTCAGCTGAGGAGATAGGGTTGAAGATTAGGGTTGTTTCAGAGTCATATCTGACCTAAGAAGTCATTTTAGAGGATCAACTAATTTTAGTTGAGGAGGGTGAGGTATCGGACTGTATCAGAGATTCTGAGGATAGCTAAAGTGAAGTAAGAGACTGTCATGTTGAATCTTTGTAAGATTTGAAGTGTTTGAAGTTCTGTGAGTGTCAAAGGACACAGAGGTAAGGAGATCTAAATCAGCAACAAACAGTTTAGTTAGACCTGATCAAATAAGAGTCAATAGAAGACAACTGACAAATTGAGTAGGGTTCTAGAACTAGAGATTTGGGGATTGAAGATTGCTGGTTCTTTGAAGCTTTGCATCCTCTTGGATGGCTATTGGGAGCATGAATCTCAAGGCTACTACTTATCTCTGTGCTGGTTTGCTTACACCTTCCAATTCTTCGGTTCAAATAATGTCATAGATATAGAGTAGTGATGGCAGTAGGCACTTTTTTTTGGAATAAGCTTTTAGTACCTATGCCTTGAATTTGCAAATGCTGTTTCAAATAGCAAGTTGAGCATATGACTTGATAAAACCAAACAATGTGTGCCCAGTATAGTGTCTGCATACGATAAATTTTGAATATCCTGAATGGCCTTTGTGCATCTGGCCCTAGAAATCTACTAAGCTGTCAAGCTCTTAATGATGGCACGATTCCCTAATTGAGTCCAGTGGTGAGTGAGGCGGAAATCTTCTTGACACCTGCCTGGAGTGTCCACATATCTCTGTTTGGCGTGCCCACATGTCTGTTCTGCTTGGCTCAGAGGCTGCCCATGCACATGTCAGCAGGTCATGCACATGCCCATCTGTCTAGCTTGTCAGTAGGTCATGCACATGTCCATACGGCCATAGAGGTGCCGGTTACAACTTGCGTCTGTATGGCTTGCACGTGTTGTCCCTCTGTAGGTTTTTAGAGCGTAGAAAATGTGTCTAGTTTTAAGGGGAAAAACTAGTTTCAACACAAGATAGTTTTTAAGAAAACATATTAAGTAAATTAAGAGGTTCAAAAGGTATATTTTCACATGTATCTTACAAGTTAAAAGTTCTTATATGCGAGGGGATATTAATACAGCCTTGCAAAAAAGTATATATGTGTAGACTGCAAATGATCTGAATATGAATGAAGGTATAGCACGAGGGAAGCCCCTGAGTGTTAGTATGTACAAGTAAGGGCTGAAATCAGAGATGAAATGATGGGGGAACGAGGGCACCTATTTATATAGATCCTTATGAGCTGGTTGGCCAAGTCCTACAGGCCGACTTGGACAAAAAATCCATAAAATGCTGAAAATTGCTAAAAAGAGCACCTAAAAATGGTGCAAAAATAGCAGATAAAATATGTAGTGCAGGGCCTCATAAATGGGCCAGTTACAAGCATGCAGCAGGGAGTCCATCTGGGGATGAACAATTCTTCCAACACCTCCTCTCCAACGCCATATGGGCGGACTAATGCTGGCACGCTGAAGTAAGACCTCCAAAGAAGAACGAGGGAGTGGTTTAGTCAAGAGGTCTGCAAGGCTTCCTCAGTAGAACAACACACCAAGCAAAGAAGACCAAGTTCGACCTAGTCTCAAACAAAATGATAATGCACTTCGATATGAATATTTTATAAATATTTTATGAGTCGTCATGTTTAATAGCTGACATCATATGAGGGGGATCTGAATAAATTGAGATCCATTAGTAAAGGAGGGGAGAGTAACCCCTCTCAGTCAGAGTAGACCAAGATATCCAACCATCCCTGCTACAATCAATTTTTGATGAGCTATTTATCAGGAGTAACACCCTGTAGAGTTCATAAAGATGTATGTGCTCTAAATATACAACAAGTCACAATATTGAACACATCAAATGGGCCCAGCCCAATCAGCAAGCTAAAACCCCTCATTATAGTGCCATGCACACATAACTGGTGGTATTTATGTAGAGGCAAAACCTACCAATGTAGATTAGAAGCCAAAATAGCCAAGTCTAAATTACTTTAGAGGTTATGCTCATAGTGCACACCAGCATCATAATGCTTTCAACATTAGTTATTTTAAGACCAACCATCATATGGAAACTCTGCTCATTTGTCAACATAATTTTTTAAGAATAGTATACAAAGCTGAAAATAAGTCCATAGAGATATTATTTAACCTCTTATCAGATTTTAAGCTAAGGTCAGTAGCCCAATATTCTACTGTAGTATTATAGTTTTATTAAAAAATTATGTAATCAGCTCCTAGCAGCATATTCAGTATTTCACCAAGTAGCCCAAGTAATCAATAGCATAACCACTACTTCAACCAATAGCCCAAGTAGCATCAGACCAAGTTCCTACAACTAGTCACCATGTTTGATTAATGTGTGTATAAAACTTATATTATAAGTGTAAAGATCTAAGTCAGATCAATCAGCTGAACAAGATAGCACTCATGCAGTTATCATAGCTGAACGTTAGCTAAAGTGAGGTAAGAGATTGTAGTGTTCAATCTTTGTTGGATGTGAAGTGTTTGAAGGTCTCTGAGTGTCAAAGAACATAGAGGTAAGGAGATCTAAAATAGCTGAATCAACTGGATCAGTTTAGTCAGACTTGATTCAAATAAGAGTCAGTAGAGGATAACTAACATATTAAGTAGGGTCCTAGAACTACAGATTCGAGGATTGAAGGTTGTTGCTTCTGGAGGAAAATCTGAGGGTCTGGAGGACAAGAATTTGATAGAGGTTAGCAGCAGTTGGCTGAATTAGATTATAGTCAAGTAGTGGTCAGCTGAGAGTTAGCTGGGGTCAGTTTAGGTCAAGCGGTTATTAGAGAAGGTCAGTTTAAGTCAAGCGGTTATCAGAGAAGGTTAGCTGAGAAGATAGGGTTGAAGATCAGAGTTGTTCAGAATCATATCTGACTTGAGAAGACATTTTAGAGGATCAACTGATTCAATTTGAGGAGGGTAAGGTGTTGGAGTGTATTAGCAGAGATTCAGGGGATAGCTGAAGGTCAAGTAAAGTGAGATAAGAGACTGTAGTGTTCAATCTTTGTAGGATCCAAAGTATTTGAAGGTCTGTGAGTGTTAAAGGACACAAAGGTGACAAGATTTGAATAAGTTAAATCAGTTTATTCAAACTTGAGTCAAATAAGAGTCAATAGATGACAAAACTGACATATTCAATAGGGTTGTGGAGCTAGATATTTTGGGATTGAAGACTGCTGGTTCTCGAGGAAAATCTAAGGATATGGAGGACAGGAAACTGAGAGAGGTCAGCAGCAGTTAGCTGAATCAGATCTTAATAAGGTAGTGGTAAGTTGAGAGTCAGCTGGGATCAGTTTAAGCCAGCTATGAGAGAAGGTTAGCTCACGAGATAGGGTTGAAGATTAGGGTTGTTCAGAGTCATATCTGACCTGAGAAGCCATTTTAGAGGGTCACCTGATTTAAGTTGAGGAGGGTAAGGTGTCAGACTGTATCATTAGAGAAACAAAGGATATCTGAACGTCAGCTAAAGTGAGGTAAGAGATTGTAGTGTTCAACCTTTGTAGGATCTAAAGTGTTTGAAGGTCTTGTGTCAAAAGACACAGAGGTGAGGAGATTTCAATCAACTGAATCAGTTTATTCAAACTTGAGTCAAATAAGAGTCAGTAAAGAACAACTAACATATTCAGTAGTAGGGTTCTAGAGCTAGATATTGGGGATTGAAGATTGTTGGTTCTTAAGGAAAAATTGAGGAAGGTCATCACCAATTAGTTGAATCATATTTCAGTCATGTAGTGGTCAGCTGTTTAGGTCAGCAGGTTATAAGAGAAGGTCAGTTGAGGAGATAGGGTTGAAGATCAGGGTTGTTTAGAGTCATATCTGACTTGAGAAGCCATTTTAGAGGATCAAGTGATTTAAGTTGAGGAGGGTAAGGTGTCACAATGTATCAGAAGAGATTTAGAGGATATATGAAGGTCAGCTAAAGTGAGGTAAGAGATTGTAGTGTTCAATCTTTGTAGGATCTGAAGTGTTTGAAGGTCTGAGTGTCAAAGGACACAGAAGTGAGGAGATCTGAATTGGTTGAATCAGACTTGAGTCAAATAAGAGTCAGTAGAGGATAACTAACATATTCAATAAGGTTATAGAGCTAGAGATTTGGGGATTAAATATTGTTGGTTCTGGAGGAAAATATGAGGGTCTAGAGGACAAGAAACTGACAGAAGTCAGCATGCAGTTAGCTGAATCAGATTTCAGTTAGGTAGTGGTCAACTGAGAGTCACTTGGGGTTAGTAGGTTATCAGAGAAGGTCAACTGAGGAGATAGGGTTGAAGATTAGGGTTGTTTCAGAGTCATATCTGACCTAAGAAGTCATTTTAGAGGATCAACTAATTTTAGTTGAGGAGGGTAAGGTATCGGACTGTATCAGAGATTCTGAGGATAGCTAAAGTGAAGTAAGAGACTGTCATGTTGAATCTTTGTAGGATTTGAAGTGTTTGAAGTTCTGTGAGTGTCAAAGGACACAGAGGTAAGGAGATCTAAATCAGCAACAAACAGTTTAGTTAGACCTGATCAAATAAGAGTCAATAGAAGACAACTGACAAATTGAGTAGGGTTCTAGAACTAGAGATTTGGGGATTGAAGATTGCTGGTTCTTTGAAGCTTTGCATCCTCTTGGATGGCTATTGGGAGCATGAATCTCAAGGCTACTACTTATCTCTGTGCTGGTTTGCTTACACCTTCCAATTCTTCGGTCCAAATAATGTCATAGATATAGAGTAGTGATGGCAGTGGGCACTTTTTTTTTTTTGGAATAAGCTTTTAGTATCTATGCCTTGAATTTGCAAATGCTGTTTCAAATAGCAAGTTGAGCATATGACTTGATAAAACCAAACAATGTGTGCCCAGTATAGTGTCTGCATACGATAAATTTTGAATATCCTGAATGGCCTTTGTGCATCTGGCCCTAGAAAACTACTAAACGATGGCACAATTCCCTAATTGAGTCCAGTGCTGAGTGAGGTGAAAATCTTCTTGACACCTGCCTGGAGTGTCCACATATCTCTGTTTGGCGTGCCCACATGTCTGTTCTGCTTGGCTCAGAGGCTGCCCATGCACATGTCAGCAGGTCATGCACATGCCCATCTGTCTAGCTTGTCAGCAGGTCATGCACATGTCCATACGGCCATAGAGGTGCCGGTTACAACTTGCGTCTGTATGGCTTGCACGTGTTGTCCCTCTGCTGTAGGTTTTTAGAGCGTAGAAAATGTGTCTAGTTTTAAGGGGAAAAACTAGTTTCAACACAAGATAGTTTTTAAGAAAACATATTAAGTAAATTAAGAGGTTCAAAAGGTATATTTTCACATGTATCTTACAAGTTAAAAGTTCTTATATGCGAGGGGATATTAATACAGCCTTGCAAAAAAGTATATATGTGTAGACTGCAAATGATCTGAATATGAATGAAGGTATAGCACGAGGGAAGCCCCTGAGTGTTAGTATGTACAAGTAAGGGCTGAAATCAGAGATGAAATGATGGGGGAACGAGGGCACCTATTTATATAGATCCTTATGAGCTGGTTGGCCAAGTCCTACAGGCCGACTTGGACAAAAAATCCATAAAATGCTGAAAATTGCTAAAAAGAGCACCTAAAAATGGTGCAAAAATAGCAGATAAAATATGCAGTGCAGGTAGCAATCAAATAACCTGCAAATAGACAACTTTTGTATGCAACCTATAATACAATAGTATCTCCTGTAAAATTATTGCAGTACCTGCGGTACTTGAGCACAGTCTGTGTGTCACCAAATGTGACCAGAGTACATGTACATACACCCAATATCAACAATACATGTGCAAACCTTGTCCGCACTTCCAAAATGTATTGTTGCAGTGCAATAACCAGATTTCGAATAGAAACGGTTCTCTACTAGAACTTCTAGAAAACTATCGACCCTGCAGTGATGAAATGAGGCCCGTAAACTCGCCCCAAAATGAGAATCTGGTTGAAACAACCTCGTCCAATAGGACAATATACTTGCCCTGTAGCTCCGTTCACGAAGACAACTTCTCAATCGGAGATGTGTAGCTCCCCCAGAGCTTTTGAGGGGGTGTTGTACCTAAACCAAGAAGGGGAAAGAGATGATGGTGCTCTTACCCATGTAGTATAGCTTCCTTCCTTGCTTGTTCTTGCCTCTTGCTTGCCTCCTTAGCTGTCACAGAAACTAGGCTTTGATACCATAAAGAGAATGTGGGGGAGAGGGAGAGCTTCAAACCCTAGAGCAAGCAAACACACACACACACAAGAGAGAGCAAGACACGAGAGAGATGGATAGCTGAATTTTCTTCTATCTTCTTCTTCTCTACTCAACCAACATTAACATAAAGATAAGATTACACACTATATGGGTTAGTACTCAACTACTACAACATACAAGGGTCGGTCCATAATGTGAACCCGATTAAATGAGTTGGTGCTATAACTATGCCAGTCTCTAGTAATCCAAAATGGCTGTCACATAGCCTTTCATCCCAGTGGCCCATATCACCCATAATCTCACCAACCATGCCAGTGGTGTAGATGCGGAAGCTATCACCCATGCGGGTCGTCAACAATGTCCGCCGCCGTAGCACTAGTTGAGCTTGATATCTCAACACACATCTCACGTGATTCCGTTTCACGAAACTCCCTTTCACGAAAACCACATCTCACGGGATTCCATTTCATGGAACTTCCTTTCACGAAACCACCTTTCATAGAACCTCAGTTCACAAAAGCACATCTCATGGATAATGTTTCACAGAACTCCTTTTTACGTAACCACCTTTCACGGAACATCATTTCACAAAACCACATCTCACGGGATTCCGTCTCATGAAACTCCCTTTCACGTAACTCCCTTTCATGTAACCACCTTTGGAACATCATTTCACAAAACCACATCTCACGGGAAACTCCCTTTCACGTAACCACCTTTGGAACATCATTTCACAAAACCACATCTCACGGGATTCCGTCTCATGGAACTCCCTTTCACGTAACCACTTCTCACATCACGAAACCTCATTTCACGAAACCACCTTTCAACGGGACAACTTCTCACAATCTGCTGCAGGTCCGCGGGACTACTAAGACCCTGCACATTAATGCCACAACATTCACCTATCAATTAATACACCTTGTTATTACTCCTACCTAACACACTTCTCATCTCAACTAGCCGATTTACCATTAACCAAAAAATGGAAAACAAAAGAGAGGAGAAATGGTAGCTACCACACCAATCTAGAGACTGATGTACTTTTCATGTACAGATGTTAGCCTCGGAAGCTGTAGAGACCCCAGTAGCCACCCAAGACATTGCTATAGGCTCCCCAGCAAGTCAGAAGAAGAAACCAATGTGCGGGTACCTAAACTGAATTACTTGGGTCCATATGCCTAAGCCTTCCATGGGGCCATCATCAGCAAGGAAACCCTTATGACCCATGGAAAGGTCACACTGCATTACCATAGCCCAGAGTGCCTCCAAATCTTGGAAGAGGCAAAGGTCAAGGAAAAGCTGGAGAAAGTGGGATTAGGGAGCATGGTGCAAATACTTCCAAGGAGCATCGACACGGAGCTCTCTGTTGAGTATATCAAGACTTATGACAAAGGCACTAAACGTGGCACCATCACGAAGGCCGACGACACAATAGAGCAGCTCCTGATCACTGAAGAACTCATTCGTGATGCTCTACAGCTCCCACCAGCAGTCAAAGTCCACGCCCACGCATTCAACAAAATGCCTATGGACGCAATGCTAAACAAGAATTCTTATAACTCCAATGGGGGAGAGTACGAGAATATCCAGGATGAGGCTACAGAGAAAGCATGTAGAGCTATGTCACTGATAATGTAGGTCAAGCCAGTGGATCGATACAACAGGGTCTCGTTGAACAAGATCGCTAAGGTACCTGAAGAGAGAAAGAGGAGGACTGGGCATATTATATTCATAGAGATGGAGAACCATCTGAAGGCCCACTAGTCCAAAATATGCAACCCATACCTGCTAACCCAAGTCTTAAATCATGTGGCAAAAAGGCGTCTCCCAAAGCCTGAACCAGCAAAGCAACTACAACTGGCACTAATTCCATAGCAACCACCACTAACAGCTGAAGAAATGCAAGAGGGCCAAGTTGTCCTAGTGGAGACCCAGGCCATTATGAAGGAGATAAGGAAAGGGAGAAAGAAGAAGATTGATTAGAAATTGTGGGGCATCATCCCAGACATAGCTGCAGAATCACAAAGACTAGAGGCTAAGGTGACACAAGAAATTAGAAAATACCAAGAGGCATTGACAGAGCAAGAAGCCACAATCGACCAGGCCACTCAAGAGCAATCGCAACAAGTTACTCCCCCGACGAGCTCGGCACAACTGATTTTACAAACCTGTCCACACTGAAGGATTCAGCTTTGGCAGGCACACCGATAGAGATAGAACCCAAACAAGTAGCATCAATTCTAGTACAGCCTGAGGAAACACAAGGCATTGAGGCAACAACGGCTCAAGTGCATGAACCAGCAGCCCATACTGATATACAAGCAAAAGACCAAGAAGTGCAAAACCATTAAGCCCAAGCAAAAGAAGGCATTTGGAAGATGAGGGAAGAATACCCTAGCTGTCCTTCCTATAAAACATCGACTATGAACAGTTCATGCAGGAAAAAATGGAAGGTTTGGATAAATTGTTAAACCTGCCACATGCTGGACTTTACGGGAAGAGGGAGAGGTAGAGGTCTACCTGTCAAAAACCTTAAAGAATTCTAGTCTATAACCATGGTTTTAGGTGATAACTGAATTGACGGGGAAAAGAACCTTATGTACTGATGATGAACGATCACATAATTCTTTTGTTAATTGCCTCTTTATCAATAGATTTTTTTATTTTATTCATCCCAAGGATGTGATAATGGCTGCTTTTGATTCAATTTTCCATAGTTGTGATATGATTAAAGATTAATGCTTTGGTTGGAAATATACTAACTCACTCAAGAAATTCCTCACTAAGAATGATTTCTTACGGGATGCTAAGATGCCACAATGCTTTTGCACAGAATTCACTAAATTTTGTAAGGACTTTGATGAACTTGGTCTGCATGTATGCACCTAACCTTGAGATAATCACAAATACCAAAACTAGGAGATTATTGAATAAAGGTTAAAACCATATTCCTCTTGAACCACTTAACCCAAATTTGGCCATTGGAGTACTAATTAAATGCTTGGCTGACATTGCCGAAAGACCCAATTGGAGTATAATGTCACCGTCAAGACATAGCCAAACACTTCTTTTTATATTTATGGAAAGGTTAAAGGGCATTCCACGCAACTGGTTGGATAAGGAATCCACATGACATCCTAATAGAATTATCCAAGACTGCATGAGTCTATCTTGTTTAGCTAATTGGTTTGATTTAGATCTTTCCACTTATAATATAAGTTCTATACACACAGTAATCAAACATGGTGACTAGTGGTAGGAACTTGGTCTGATGCTACTTGGGCTATTGGTTGAAGTACTAGTTATGCTATTGATTACTTGGGCTACTACTAGGTGAAATAGTGAATATGTTGCTAGGTGTTGATTACATAATTTTTTAACAAAACTATAATATTGTAGTAGTAGATGGGGCTACAACTTGGCTTAGAATCTGATAAAACAGGTTAAATAATATCTCTATTGGACTTGTTTTTAGCTCTTAGTGTTCTTAAAAAGTTATGCTGATTGTTGGACTGAATGAGCAGAGTTTCCATATGATGGTTGGTCTTAAAATAACTAATGTTGAAAGCATTCTGATGCTGCTCTGTACCATGAACATAACCTATGAAGTAATTCAGATTGGGCTATTCTGGCTTCTAATCTGCAGCTAAACATTGAATAATTAATGTATAAGGCTACATTGGTAGGTTTTGCATCTACATAAATACCACAAGCTATGTGTGCATGGCACTATAATGAGGGGTTTTGGGGCTTGCTGATTGGGCTGGTCCCATTTGTTGCTAATGTTCAGTACTGTGACTTGTATATTTAGAGCACATACATCTTTATGAGCTCTATAGGGTGTTACTCTTGATAAATAGCTCATTAGAAATTGATTGTAGTAGGGATGGCTGAATATCTTGGTCTACTCTGATTGAGAGGGGCTACTCTTCCCTTGTACTAATAAATCTAGATCCATTAGTACAAGGGGCTACTCTTCCCCTTGTACTAATGGATCTAGATTTATTCATATCCACCTTATATGATGTTAGCTATTAAACATGATGACTCATAAAATATTTATAAAATATCCATAAAGATCTTGATAAATGACTATTCTTTTGGGTAATTACATAACAACTTGATCTACCAGAGGGCATAGTTACTTACACTTACATAATCATGCATAGGTTGTTTGTTTAACTGTAAGGATAGGGTGACATTTATACCATGTGGATAGGTCCATTGACACTTGTAATACACATTCAGGCTAACAAAATGTTTTGTCTGTTTGTGTGGATGCAAGTAACATAACCTACCCTCTCTTCTCTTGCAGTTAATTTTAAACAAGCTTCCCTTGCTATTTTAACTTTATTTCCACTAGATGCAACTTGTCATCATTGACCCTAAAATGTACATGACTCATAGTTGAACTTGTGCAACACACACACACACACACACACACACACACACACACACACACACACACACAGATATACACTAATTTACATATTATTCCAATCGTCAAATATAATTCTATAAAATTTTAAGTTAATCTAAATATTTTTTTATTTCTTTATATTTTGAATTTATCTTTCTGTTTCTCAATTAACCATTTATAACCTACAGTAGCTTACATACACACACTCTTTCTCCTTTCTCTAATTCTCAATACTTTATAAAATTTATTGAGTATAAAATATATAATTATATTTAATCTAGTTAAATATAATATAATTAAAAATTATATTTAATCTAGTTAAATATAATTTAATTAAAAATTTAGATTAAATCAAACATATTTTTATATATCCTTATCCTTATATTTTTTATTTGTAATATACACTATCATACGAGGAACAAATAAACATGTGTGTTTGTCATATATATATCTTTCTCTCTTGCCATCTTGAGATGCATGATATTTTGCAACACCATAGATAGGCATCTCCTTGAGTAGTAGACATTCAGCTACTTTTGTTAAGCTGATTCAACTACTGTTTTATTATACACATAGGTCTAGAGTAATAGTTAAAGTACTCTTTTCTATTAGCTCAGATATCTATTCTATTTTGCATTACATGTCTTATTTATGATAGCATGATGAGAAATTCAAATATGAAACATTTCTTAAATCTTTTATACTCTCAAATTTCTCTTTTTCCTCACAATCTACTACTCATAAATACATATTGGCCATTACACAAACACACATACACAAATTTACAGATTATTCTAATAAATACAATTTTATAAGGTTTCAGATAATTTAAACTTTTCTATTTTTTTCAATGCCATAGATAAACATCTCTTTAAGTAGTAGACATTGAGTTATTGCCTAATGCCTTTCTAGAGTGATAAGCTAATTTGGCTAACCTCTTGTATTGTAAACTTGGAGTTCTCTTTTCTATTGGCTCGATTCTCTTTCTATTTTGCATTACATGTCTTGCATTTATGATCAGTTCACATATGGAACATCTATAATACTTGTTATTCTCATAGATCCATTGGTTCTTTTGTAGATGCTAATAAAATCTCTCTCTCTCTCTCTCTCTCTCTCTCTCTCTCTCTCTCTTTACACACACACACACACACACACACACACACATACATATATACATACATACATATATGTACATATATAATGTATGTATGTATATGTACATATATCTATATATATATATGTATGTATGTATGTATGTATATATATATATATATATACATATATGTATATATATATCTATACATATATATATATGTATATATATGTATACATATATATATATATATATGTATGTATGTATGTATATATATGTATACATACATACATATATATATACACACATACATACATACATACATACATATATATATACATACATACATACATATATATATGTATGTATGTATGTATGTATGTATGTACATACATATACATACATACATACATACATACATACATACATATATATATATATATATATATATATGTACATATATATATGTACATATATATGTATGTACATATATATGTATGTACATATATATGTACATATATATGTATGTATACATATATGTACATATATATATACATATATGTACATATATATATATACATATATGTACATATATATATATACATACATATGTATATATATATATATACATATATGTATATATATATATATGTATATATATATATATATATGTATATATATATATATATACATACATATGTATATATATATATATATATGTATATATATATATATGTATATATATGTATATATATGTATGTATATATATGTATATATATATACATAGGAAGATCTAAAATGGGTGGCCCTTTTTTTATAGCCCAATCTCACTATGTTTGACAAAAACAATTACGAATCATTCTAATATTAATAACTACTCATTGATATTTCATGAATAACGATATATATATACATGTATGTATATATATGTATATACATGTATATATATATATGTATTTACATGTTTGTATATATATATATATATATGTATATATATATATATATATGTATATATATATATATATATGTATATATATATATATATATATATATATATATAATTCCATATATATACATGTATATATACATATATATACATGTATATATATATGTATATAAATATATATAAATATATATATATATATATATATATATATATATATATATATACATACATGTATACACACACACACACACATATATATATATATAACATGTATATTACATGTATATATACATATATATACATGTATATACATATATTGTAAGATTCCTCCCTTCAGCTTTTGAGGTGTGCAAGTGTAAGTACCTCCCCTTCTGATCTTATAATTATTCCCCTCTCAGAAATAAAAGAAAGATCTTGTTTTACCCTGTTTGTCCCGGAGAGAGAAAATGTTTAGAGGGAGGTAATTCAAATTTGAGATATTTTTGGATATGAAAATCCTCCTAGTGTCTAAAATGGTTTTCCCTGAAATAGAAATTCAAAAAGAACTTTCTAATGTGCTATTGGAATTAATTGAAAATAGGTAAATAGGACCTTAGCCTAAGGGTCCAGATTTTCAGAAATTTTTGGATTATGGTCCAATTAAGGTTCCTATGGACCAATAAGATTATTCCAAATGTAGGGAGGAGATAAATTAAAGAATAAAAGAAAACCCCCCAAAATTGAGTAAATGCTCACATAAAATGAAGAGTTGACTAAGTACAAGGTTTATTAGTTAAAAAAGAAGAGATATTTAGAGGAAATGATGCATTTTTGACACCTCAGTGTGGGGATCTTCCCTCATGAAGGAGGCACCTATTTCACATGTGTGGAGGAGTTTTAAACTAAAAAATAATGAGATATTTTCATCTCTCCTCTCTCCTGTTTCAACTAGATCCAAAAAGTAAGCTAAACTGACCCAAAAATGGTCAAAAATTGACTAAACTGATCTGGAAAGTTCTAGAATCAGTTTGCTTGGTTAGAGGCTCACTTTTTTCTATAAATTGAAGCCTCCCCCTTTGTAAAAGCTTAATGGTGTTTATGCACTGTTACTCTGCTCTCCTGTCTTGAGCCATTTACATTGAATTTTTTTAATAATTCAATTGTTTTTGGCCTAATCCTCTCCAAAGAAATTGGTGGCCACTCTTGCTTCAAACAATAGTAGAACCCTCAATCCCTCAAGCCAAAGGAAAGCTTACAACTCCATGTAAGCTAATTTTTTTTACTTTTTTAATTTTAAATCTATGGTTTTCTTTATTTTCTTGTTTTACGGTTGCTTAAATTAAATTCAAATGCTATGCCTTTGAGGAAAAGGTCACCAGGCTTCTCTTCTTTACAATTCAGCCTTTCTTAATCTTAGAAAGATTAGTTAAATGATTAATTAAACTTTTCTTATTGTTTACTCTCTTGAATTCCAAAAATTGAGTAGATTAGAGTCCTATACATCTAGATTGGGTTAATTTAAGTTGAAATTAGGATGATAAAAATGAGAAATGGTCAGCTATACAAAGGAGGTTATGGCAAAATTTTCCAAAATTTTGTGGAAAAGAAACTTTGTTTTTATGTTATTCCAAAAGAGTAATTCCCAGTGTTTGTGCATTCTAAAAGAAATATTCTAATTACTCCATGTACATATTCACCTATGAATATGCATGGATATCACTGATATTAATTATTAAAATTAATTTTTATGCATAAAAAGATGCATAAAGGATTTATTTTTATTTCAAAAGTGTTATTCTCATTAAAATTGATTTTATGCATAGAAAGATGCATAAAGGATTTATTTTTATTTCAAAAAGTGTTATTCTCATTAAAATTGATTTTTATGCATAGAAAGATGCATAAAGGATTTATTTTTATTTCAAAAGTGTTATTCTCATTAAAGTTGATTTTTATGCAAAAATAGATGCATAAAAGGATTTTTATAAAAGTGTTATTGTCAATGAAGGTGATTTGTATGCATAAATAGATGCGTAAAGAATCTTTATATCAAAATTAGAATTCTCTTAAATTCTATGTTTAAATTTTGTGAATAGATGTAATGTGATGAGATGAGAATTAGATGGTGTAAATGTGATGGATATGAATGAATGTGATGTGATGGATGTAAATGGATGTGATGGATGTGAATAGATGTGATGTGAAGTGAATCGGGATGTGAATGAATGAGATGTGATGTCATGCGAATCGGGATGTGAATGAATGAGATGTGATGTCATGTGAATCGGGATGTGAGTGAATGAGATGTTATGTAAATTGGGATAGATGTGATATGTGATGTGAATGAATAGATATGATGAGATGTGATGTGAATTAGATAAATGTGAATGAATGGATGGATGGATGTGATGTGAATAGAGGTGAGGTGAAATGGATGTGATGTGGATCGGGGTAGATATGAATAGATGAGATGTGAAAAAATGTGATGTGATGAGATGTGGAGATTGGGTAGATGATGCGAGTGGATGAGATCTGATAAGGATAAATGAGGAAAGATGTGATGAGATGAAAATGATGTGATCGGATGAGAATGGAAATACATATGAAATTGATGAGATTTAAATAATGTGGATTGATGTGGAACAATGTGGAAAGAAGAGAGTTCGTTATAGAAGCCCGCAATTGGGTCTTTAGATGGAAGTACCGCAATTGCATGGAATCCTCGACTTGCTTGAGGCCTAGACATGATGGTATCTACCTTATAATTCCAAGGACCGTGACTACCGTATATACCGAGGGTATAACTGTAGCTCTTTACTGGCAGTATATACAAGTAAATCTAAGACTTGAAATTATAAGCATAAATGCTATCCAGATGATGAATTCGAATGTGGTTGATATGATTTTAAAATTCTGGTTGAGAACTCATGAGTTGACTTGGGTTCTGATTGAAAAATGATGATTCTTGAGTTTTGGTTGAAAAGCGATAAGTTGAGCAAAACCACAATGAGGATGAATGGGACGAGTTCCTGTGTGATGATGTTCGTAATAACTGGAATGATGATAATGACTTCAGCAAATCACTATGAGTTTAGTGGATTGTGCTGTGATAGATTGCTACTGTTAACACTTGACCCAGTGGATCAAGTTAAGGGATGTCAAATTAAAAATCTGTATAATTGAAAATTGCCATGGAGGACTGTTCAGATGGAAATTTTGGTCTAATGGACCATTATTGTGTTAAAGATATGAATGATATGATCTGAAAGAATTGGTATATCTAATGATGAGTTCTATATAAGGGATCTTTATCCCAGGATTCTGTTGGGTTCATTAAACTATAAGGAACCCCAAAATCAATTGGATCTTAAGGTAAAGAGTTGTCCTCTAGTTTGCGAGATGAGGACATCTTGCGAGATGAGGACATCTCGCGTTTTTTAAGTCGGGTAGGATGTAAGATTTCTCCCTTCAGCTTTTGAGGTGTGTAGGTGTAAGTATCTCCCCTTTTGATCTTATAATTATTCCCATCTCAGAAATAAAAGAAAGATTCTGTTTTACCCTGGTTTGGCCCGGATAGAGAAAATGTCTAGAGGGAGATAATTCAAAATTGAGATATTTTTGGATATGAAAATCCTCCTAGTGTCTAAAATGGTTTCCCCTGAAACAAAAATTCAAAAAGAACTTTCCAATGTGTAATTGGAATTAATTGAAAATAGGTAAAAAGGAACTTAGCCTAAGAGTCCAGATTAATTGAAAATAGGTAAAAAGGAACTTAGCCTAAGGGTCCAAATTTTCAGAAATTTTTGAATTATGATCCAATTAAGGTTCCAATGGTGGACCAATAAGATTAATCCAAATGTAGGGAGTAGATAAATCGAAGAATAAAAGAAAAACCCCCAAAAATGAGTAAATGCTCACATAAGATAAAGAGTTGACTAAGGACAAGGTTTATTAGTTAAAAAAGAAGAGATATTTAGAGGAAATGATGCATTTTTGACACCTCAGTGTGGAGATCTCCCCTCATGAAGGAGGCGCCTATTTCACATGTGTGGAGGAGTTTTAAACTAAAAAATAATGAGATATTTTTATCTCTCCTCTCTCCTGTTTCAACTAGATCCAAAAAGTAAGCTAAACTAACCCAAAAATGGTCAAAAATTGACCAAACTGATCTGGAAAATTCTAGAATCAGTTTGCTTGGTTAGAGGCTCACTTTTTCCTATAAATAGAAGCCTCCTCCTTTGTAAAAGCTTAATGGTGTTTATGCACTGTTACTCTGCTCCTGTCCTGAGCCATTTACATTGAATTTTTTTAATAATTCAATTATTTTTGGCCTAATCCTCTACAAAGAAATTGGTGGCCACTCTTGCTTCAAACAAGAGTAGAACCCTCAATCCCTCAAGCCAAAGGAAAGCTTACAACTCCATGTAAGCTAAATTTTCTTACTTTTTTAATTTTAAATTTATGGTTTTCTTGATTTTCTTGTTTTACAGTTGCTTGAATTAAATTTAAATGCTATGCCTTTGAGGAAAAGGCCACCATGCTTCTCTTCTTTACAATTCAGCCTTTCTTAATCCTAGAAAGATTAGTTAAATGATTAATTAATCTTTTCTTATTGTTTACTCTCTTGAATTATGAAAATTGAGTAGATTAGGGTCCTATACATCTAGATTGGGTTAATTTAAGTTGAAATTAGAATGATAAAAATGAGAAATGGTCAGCCATATAAAGGGGGTTATAGCAAAATTTTTCGAAATTTTGTGAAAAAGAAACTTTGTTTTTATGTTATTCCAAAAGAGTAATTCCCACTATTTGTGCATTCTAAAAGAAATAGTCTAATTACTCCATGTACATATTCACCTATGAATATGCATGGATATCACTAATATTAATTATTAAAATTGATTTTTATGCATAAAAAGATGCATAAAGGATTTATTTTTATTTCAAAAGTGTTATTCTCATTAAAATTGATTTTTATGCATAGAAAGATGCATAAAGAATTTTTTTTTTTCAAAAGTGTTATTCTCATTAAAATTGATTTTATGCATAAAGGATTTATTTTTATTTTAAAGGTGTTATTCGCATTAAAATTGATTTTATGCATAGAAAGATGCATAAAGGATTTATTTTTATTTCAAAAGTGTTATTCTCATTAAAATTGATTTTATGCATAGAAAGATGCATAAAGGATTTATTTTATTTTAAAACTTTTATTCTCATTAAAATTGATTTTATGCATAGAAAGATGCATAAAGGATTTTTTTTTCAAAAGTGTTATTCTCATTAAAGTTATTTTTTATGCATAAAAGGATTTTTATAAAAGTGTTATTCCCACTGAAGTTGATTTTTATGCATAAATAGATGCGTAAAGAATCTTTATATCAAAATTAGAGTTCTCTTAAATTCTATGTTTAAATTCTGTGAATAGATGTAATGTGATGTGATGAGAATTAGATAGGTGTAAATGTGATGGATATGAATGAATGTGATGTGATGGATGTAAATGGATGTGATGTAAATGAATGTGATGGATGTGAATAGATGTGATGTGAAGTGAATCGGGATGTGAATGAATGAGATGTGATGTCATGTGAATCGGGATGTGAATGAATGAGATGTGATGTCATGTGAATCGGGATATGAGTGAATGAGATGTGATATAAATTGGGATAGATGTGATATGTGATGTGAATGAATAGATATGAATGAGATGTGAATGAATGAGATGTGATGTCATGTGAATCGAGATGTGAGTGAATGAGATGTGATGTAAATTGGGATAGATGTGATATATGATGTGAATGAATAGATATGATGAGATGTGATGTGAATAAGATAAATGTGAATGAATGGATGGATGATGTGATGTGAATAGAGGTGAGATGAGATGTGAGGTAAATAGATGTGATGAGATATGATGTGAATCACATAGATATAAATGAATGGATGAGATGTGATGTCATGTGAATCAGGATGTAAATGAATGATATGGGATATGAGTGGATGATATGTGATGAAAATGGATGTGAATGTATATGTGAAGAATGGATGTGAATGTATATGTGAAGAATGGATGCGAATGTGTATGTGAAAGAATGGATGTGGTTATGTATGTGAAGAATGGATGTGGATGTATGTGAAAGAATGGATGTGGATGTATGTAGAAGAATGGATGTGGAATGAGTATGTGAAAGAATGGAGGTGCATATGCATGTGAAAGAATAGATGTGGATGTGTATGTGAAAGAATGTGATGTGGATGTGTATGTGAAAGAATGTGATGTGATGTGACAGGAATATATGTGGATGTGAAGTGATAGATATGAATGTATGGATAGATGTGGGTAGTCGTACATGTGAACAATTGGATGGATGTGGATGAATGAGATGAGATGTGTATGAATGAGATATGATGTGGATAGATGTGATGTGATGTTATGTATGTGATGGGATGGTGATGAGAATGAATGTGATGGATATGAGTAAATGTGATACGAATCGGGATGTGAATAAATGAGATGTGATGTCATGTGAATCGGGATGTGAATGAATGATATGGGATGTGAATGGATGAGATGTGAAGTGAAATGGATGTGATGTGAATCGGGATAGATGTGAATGAATGAGATGTGAGGTGAAATGGATGTGATGTGATGTGATGTGGATCGGGGTAGATATGAATGGATGAGATGTGAATAAATGTAATGTGATAAGATGTGGAGATTGGGTAGATGCGAGTGGATGAGATCTGATGAGGATAAATGAGGAAAGATGTGATGAGATGAAAATGATGTGATTGAATGAGAATGGGAATACATATGAAATGGATGAGATTTAAATAATGTGGATTAATGTGGAACAATGTGGAAAGACGAGAGTTCGTTATAAGTGGTAAGGTTGTGAGACCTTTCTATGCTTGTGCACCATCTACGGTCTTTTGCTTATTGGTGGCCTCCCTCGCGATACGCCTAGCAACAAATTCAATGCTAACATTTGATAGGCCATCGCAAGCAATATGTAGGAGGGTTGTGGGTGGTGTAATCTACTAAAAATGCTTAGCTAAATGGTAATTGAAAAAGTGCTATGAAGCTTGTCTCTATATTTATAGGAGTGGGAGATATTCTTAAAGAGATATTCCTTGTAATTTTGCAGTAAAAAAACAAACATATTGGGGTAAGAGCGAGTATGTATCTTTTCTTTTTGTATGAGCAATTTTAGAAAAGCTTTCTTGCATGCTTAAAGGCTTCATGTGATTTGTGACCTACCGTCCTTCTCTCTCTCCCTCATTCTTCCCCTCTCATTTCCCTATGATTTCTAAACATTTAATGCTCATAATACGTTTACCATTCATCACTAAAAGACCATGTTTTGCAATACAATATCTACTTGAAAATGCAATGGGATAACAATACCTACTTGAAAATGTAATGGGATAACAATATCTACTTGAAAATGAAATGGGATAACAATACCTACTTGAAAATGCAAATGGGATAACAATACCTAGTTGAAAATGTAATGGACTAACAATACCTACTTGAAAATGCAATAGACTAATAATATTCGTCTCAAAACTCAACTTTAATTTGATAATGTAATATGAGAAGCTTAACAAACTTTATTTGGAAGCGGGATTGCAAAGTTCATATACACATTCCCTTCATCGCGAGAGAGAGAGAGAGAGAGAGAGAGAGAGGGAGGGAGGGAGGGAGGGATAGAGATAGGGACATTGCACAATCGAACTCTCTACAATGAGGTTGCTTCTAATGAGGTTATAAAAGTCCCAAAAAACTATAGGACATGAAATGAGAAAATTTGGCATGTGAAATTCCATGCATTCAATGGCCTAAATTAGGGTAGGTTCTCCTACGAGACAAGGCATTGTAGAGCATACATAGGTAGATATGTGTGTACATATATATATGTATGTGTGTGTTAGCCTTAGAAGTCCCTGGTGTGAACAACCCTACACATGGGTACTTTTTACCAGGTGTTGGTAGGGGTTTTTTCCTTGTGTGAACACACTCTTGTGTGTTAGCCACATCAGTCGGTAGGGCTAGGGCTACTAGTACTCATGTGCTCCACTCATTTCATATCATTATCGTTGAGTACCTTCCAGCTATTGCAGCTTCGTATCTCTCACTCTTTGAGCTTGTGTACAACTGTGTGTGCATGTATGTCTGTGTGAGTGTGTAGAGCATCTACTCCCTCATCCAACATTGGTATCAAAGCAATGATTCAGAGTCTTGGTTTCAGAGTCTGCGTCCGCATTTGATTGTTGGCAACTGCCATCGGTGTTTGTGTCTACTCTCGCCTTGACATCTTGCTACTGTTGGCATTGACACCCTCCTCATTGGCGTGGCCTCCTATTGCACTTTTTAGAGCCTGGTTTCAGAGCTTGGATGTAGAGCCAACAACTCCTCGCCATTAGTCTCTTAATTGGTGAAGAAGGTGTAACATTGTTGGTGTTCTTCCACCACCGTACATCCATTCATTTTTGCCACCCCGCAAGCCTATGTAAGCGCTCACACTTTGCACTTTCCACATATCTAGGGTTTTTGCCTCCTTCTGTACATTGGTCACCTTTTCTTTATGCTGTCGTACACTTCGGGCAACCCCGCACACTAACTCAAGCTTTCACAGAATCTTTTGGCTTTAGATTCCAGTATTTGCTATTTTTTTAATTGCTAATGCTGTCTTGTTAATCCAATTTAGGATTAACAAGAGCTACCACCATTATCTTACATCAATGAGTCACGGTAGATACACCAAAGGGTCATACATTCAAGATATGAAGCAATAGTGTCCAAAGCTATAACTTGGACAGGCGCTCGTAATGGTGTGACAAAGTATTTATGGCAATTCCCGCTTCAAGAGCATGTGGTAGCAAGATAGGATGAAGTCCTAAGTGATGTACTTCATGGATATATTATGAGAGTAGTCATTGTAATAGCATTAGGCTCTTATGAGCCTACAGTGCCCGGCTAGCCACAGTTTAAGTGAGTGTGAACACTTATGGCCATGTATATAAGTGAATTTCTCTCATAATACAGCATACTCTCCCATTGTGCAATTGAGTCTTGCTTCCAACCTGATGACTTATTGATGCTACATTAGCTTCCAACCTGTCTGCTTCTGACCTTCTGACTTGTTGATGCTATGTCTGCTTCTAACCTTCTGACTTGCTGATGCTACGTCAGCTTCCGAACAACCTGCTCACTTGTTGACACCATGTCAACTTCCAACTTGCTGATCTGTGGGGATGCCACATCAGCTTCTGTCCTTCTGACTTGTAGATTGTTGATTTGGTAAGTTTGCACATGTATTGAGCAGACATTTGAGGTACTCTGAGTCACTTAAACCTATTGCTTGTGTCAGATATACTTTAGTTTGCACATTCCTTTGTTGTGTAAAATGTCTGGAAACATCAGTGATGTCTTAACATATCCAGTGATTTATTTGCTTCTTATTTGTCATTATTGGATGCTGATTGGTTATTTGATTTGGGTGCTACAAAGCACATCACTTTGTGAAAACAATTGTTTGCCACCTTGAGAGATGCTCCGTCAGGTGGGATATAATTTTGTTTGGTAATAATGCATCATATGCCATTAAAGGCATTGGCAATGCTCCGTCAGGTGGGGTATAATTTTGTTTGGTAATAATGCATCATATGCCATTAAAGGCATTGGCAATGTGGAACTAACATCATGTAGTGAGGCCACATATACTCTTTGCTGTGTAAAATGTCTTGAAACATCTGTGATGCCTTGACAATTAGATAAATTGATTTATGTGCTTCTTGTTTGTCATTGTTGGATGCTGATTGGTTATTTGATTTGGGTGCTACAAAGTATATCACTTTGTGAAAACACTTGTTTGCCACCTTGAGAGATGCTCCGTCAGGTGGGGTATAATTTTGTGTGGTAATAATGCATCATATGCCATTAAAGGCATTGGCAATGTGGAACTAATATCATGTAGTGGTCCACATATAGTCTTTCTAACACTTTGTATGTACCTCGCATCTGCAAAAATCTAATTTATGTCTCAACACACTGGCCTCAAAATCTAGTTTTTTTATCATTGCTACTCCATTTATACATAACTAATTTTGATGCACTTCTGCTATCACACAGGACCCTTTAATCTTCTTGAAGAAATAATTAAAAACTCATAAATTATATCAAAAATTAAAACAAAGACTTGAATTAAATTGAAAATCAAATCATATATGCATAAAATAAAGCAAGACAAAAAGAATAACATCACCATTAAGACAAGATTGGGTGCAATCTCTCCTCCATGCTGTGTAGCTCCACTTCCACGACATGAGTATTTAGAGAATTTTATTTCATAAAAATAGCCCAAGGATCTACGAATAGGTGAGCGTACAAATTAGTCTTCCTTTTCCCACTTTTGGGGTATTGTTTTTCACATTTTTAATTATATGAAGTCTCCTAAGGTTTGTACATATAAAAACCTTTTCCCAAATAAATTTGCTAGTTGGCTTTGTTACATAAAATGACTATGTGCACATTTACACCTATACATTAATCTTGTGCCCACTTTCATATTCCATTAAACTGAATCTTGGATAAATTCAATTAAACATATTTTTATAGGATTATTAATTCATCAAAAATATGAATAAATATATACTTGTAATAGTCCTTCCGTTTGAGGAAGCAATTATCCTCAATTGCGTAAAAGAAAATGCTACAACAAAAAAATAAAATAAAAAATCTCGTGTGCGACACCCAAATTGGTGATGCTCGCACTATCATCAAATCAAAAATAATAAAAATTAATATGATATAGACAAGATCCCTTATGTGTGACACACACACATTGCTCATCACCTATTTCTGTAAACACATCCCAATATGATACATTGATAGGCACAAACACAACATATATTCACCAATTGTTTCACTATGATGAGAGTATCGCTATGTACACATCACCTAGCATGGTGTGAGTTGCCACTTGTTACACTCCAATGAGCATGGCATATCAGCTGCATAAACCACTTGTTTCACTTCATCCATGTGCAGTTGTCAAGCATAGTCCACTTGTTTCACTTGCCACAATACAGTTGTCAAGCATGGCACTACTTGTTACACTTAAACAACATACACCCGTCAAGCATGGTCTCAAGCTATGCCAATACCACTAGGTAATCAATATTTAATGTGGAGTCACCCACGATACCAATTCACTAGCATGGCACACTAGTGTACGGGCGTCCCCATACAACTAAAGAATGGACATTATATAACATCCCTCTTGCTTGGATAAGCAACTGACCTCAAATTCTTGTTTGTTTATGCAAGCAAAGGAGATCAATTGTCATATACTATATAAATTCAAGTATGTTCACTAACAAAATACATTATATCAAGGACTTCTATGTGTAATAAATTCTAGTGTCCCATACCACCAGAAATTACCCCACACACATGTAGAGATAAGTATGCATCGGAATCCTTCACACAGGATTAATCGCGTGTCCCATACCACAAGATTAATACATAGTGAAAAATTCATAAAGTATAATTCAAGATGGAAGGGTCAGTTCCTTCAAGGAGTTCTAGTTTTGCTGCATAAAAACTCTCCTTGAGTTTACCAAAAAGTGTTAAATAATCAAATGCAATAAATATGTTACCTCAAGAGTCTGAGTAGTCGTCGTGGTATTCTTTCTCTTCATCTTCATAGATCATATTGAGTCCCAATGAAATAAACTTTGACTTCCGTGGACAATTTGATGTGATGTGTCCAATCTCGTTACACTTGTAACACTTCTTGGAATCATGTTTATTAGCTTCTTGTGAATCATCTATATTAGTGTTAATACCTATGTTAGGGTCATTAAGAGATGTGTCAAATGTTTTTGGAGAGGTTTTAGGGTTCAAAGATGTTGATGCCAAGGTTTGAGGATTCATTGTTTTCTTAGAAAAATCATTTTTCTTTTCACAATTGAAAGCTAGAGAAATAGCTGAACTAAGAGAATGTGGTCGAAACATATTTACCTCAGATCGAATTGTAGGTTTCAAACTTGCTACAAACTTTCTTCTTTGATCCTTGGTGCGAACCTTTTCGATTACCTGCATTTGTAATATAGTTTACCAAAACCTGTCCACATAAGTTGATACATTTTCTGTGTTAAGCTGTCTGAAGGTAGACCATCGTTGTCGAGTATTAACTTTGTATTATGAAGGTAGGAAATGTTTCTTCAAGAGTTTTTGGAACGTTTTCCATGATGAAGGTCTATCTTTACCTTGTTTAGTCACATTCCACCATAAGGCAGCACTTTCGATCAAGTGATTACAAACACATTTAATTTTATTCTTTTCTGAGAACATTTCGCCCGAGAAATAATCATCTAGTTGGCTAATCCAAGCAATGAGAACTTGTGCATCCTTCTTACCATCACAATTTTGGAAAGTGAATGACCTTTAACTGATTCGTGAGTCTTTCTTAGAATTTTGAGCACGCAATGTAGCTTTAATAGTGAGTCTAACTTGATCACTTCCCTCGTCATCTAAGTCGGAAGAATAAAAAAACATCGCGTTTGCGTTTGGTACGCTTGACTTGACGCTCTAATTTGCGTCGGAGTTCTCATTCATTAGTAATTTGTTCTTGAAGCACTAAGACTTGTTCTTGGACCATGGGCAGAATGGGTAAAGTAGCCATTGTAATTTAATAATACAAATAAATGAAGATGAAATATTAGCTCTTGAATTTGTCGTCCAATAGTTGGCTAGATACCATTCTCCTAGAATTTTGCAAAATCCAAGACTTCTTTGATGCCGAAAAAATTTAACAGCAAGAGGCTATAGGTTTTCTCTCTTCTATAAGAGAATTTATGAAGGTTCGCTCTTGAGCTTTTGGTCAGAATGCACTAAAAGGAGAAATAGGTAGATGGGATATGGTATATATATATATATATATATATATATGTATATATATATATATGTATATATGTATATATATATGTGTATATATATATATATATATATATATTTTAAAGCTAAGTTATATAAAGCTTATCATAGCTTTTTTTTTTTAGTCAACTCAAGCTTTATTATTAAAGCTTGCAAAGCCTAAATTTATCTCGGCGCAGCGCATCATCTAGGCTGAAGACGTTTTCGGCTTGTTTTATAAAGCTTTTATAAGCTTACCTCTCAACGGGCTGAAAAAAAAAAAGATCGCCCAGCACGACTAAAAGAAAAAAATAAAAAACAAACCATGGAATGCTGTGTTCGCTGCCGCCCTGCGCTGCGCTGCCCGTGAAGGAGGGTGGGTGGAAAGAAATTTATATATATATATATATATATATATATATATATATATATAAAATTTTCTAGCTTACCCACATAAGCTTGGGTCCAGCGCTAGCGCTGAATTGAGGAGGATAAAAATAAATCCCTCTGAAAAATCCTCATCCCCCTCTGATGGAATTCTTGAGGTTGCAGTAGTTTAAAAATCTGATTATGGCTCTCAATGCTCCTCTCTTTGCTGATTCAGTCCTTACGGACAAATTATGGAATTCTTGAGGTTGCAGTAGTTTAACAATCTGATTATGGCTCTCAATGCTCCTCTCTTTGCTCATTCAATCCGCACTGACAGATTAGGAAAAGGATTAGTGTTGAGTGACAGATTAGAAAAAGGATTAGTGTTGAGGAAGGTGGCTTTGTGGTTTTGGGAAACCCACTAATGGTTTTCCACCTAATTTTACCCTTTGGACAATAGATTGATGGAGATTGGTTACCCAATGGTAAAAAACAAGCCTTCTTTCAACCATGAATAAACTTAAATCCATAAATGTGTTCTTCTTCAATTTAAATTCAAAAAATTTACCAAAATCACCTCTATTTTTGTCTCTTTCACCTCTTTGTACACAAGTTTTTGACCACCTTCAAGAAGATTAAATCAAACCAAAGCTCTGATACCACTACCACTGTCATGGGACCCTTTAATCTTCTTGAAGAAATAATTTAAAACTCATAAATTATATCAAAAATTAAAAACAAAGACTTGAATGAAATTGAAAATAAAATCACATATGTATCAAATAAAGCAAGAGAGAAAGAATAACATCACTATCAAGACAAGATTGGGTGCAATCTCCCCCCCCCCTCCCCCTCCCCCTCCCCATGCTGTGTAGCTCCACTTCCACGACATGAGTATTTAGAGAATTTTATTCCAAGGAGCTAAGAATAGGTGAGCGTACATGGGTATTGCTTTTCACATTTTTAACCATATGAAGTCTCCTAAGGTTTGTACATATAAAATCCTTTGCCCAAATAAAATTGCTAGTGGACCTTGTTACATAAAATGACTATGTACATATTTACACCTTTACATTAATCTCGTGACCACTTGCATATTCCATTAAACTGAATCTTAGACAAATTAAATTAAACATATTTTTGTAGGATTATTAATTCATCAAAAATATGAATAAATATATTCTTGTAACATCTGCTGGTACATCTGCTGGTACATTGTGCAATGGCCTATATAGGCTTGACATGTATGATAGGAGTAGTGATCCTCATGCTGATGCTTTGGCTGCTTCCACATCAGCTATTATGCATGACACTAAGCTTTGGCATGCTCGGTGTGGTCACTTATTTTCCTTCTCTTTTGCGGTTACATTGCCACCAGGCTATGGTTCATGAGCTGCCACCTATGTAGATTCTACACAAGCATGTATGCGAGGGATGTATACTGGGAAAAATGCACCATCGGTCCTTTATGAAAAATGGCACTGTGTAAGCTACTCGGCCATTGCAACTCGTACATAGTGATCTTTGTGGCCCTATGAGGGCACCATCTTTCCACGGACATCTATACTTCATGACTTTCATTAAAACGGTTACACTTGTTTCTATTGAGTGTATGGTTTGAAAGCCAAGTTGGATACATTTTCTGCTTTCCATCAATTTGTCCCTTTGACTGAAAATGCTTGCAGTCATAAGCTCCTAACATTGCAGACCGATCGAGGGGGGGGATACTTGTCACATGAGTTTACAGCTTTTTTGCACTCCCATGGCATTTCTCATCAGTGTACTACTCCTTATACACCACAACAGAATGTTGTGGTTGAATGTCGGAATCAAACACTTATGTAGCCTCTTGGCTTTGTTTAGAAACATGTATAGCAAAGCTTTGAACTTATTACCGCTACCAAGGTAGTTTGTTACACCCTATACACATTCACACCATTCACTTTAGGCGGATTTATTAGCCTTGAAAGTCCGTGGTGTGAACAACCCAACACACGGGCACTTTTTACTCTATGCTGGCCAGGGTTTTTTCCCCCCCGTGTACTCATGTGTGTTAGCCACATCAACCCTAGGGCTAGGGTTACTAGTACTTATGTACTCTTCTCATTTTATATCATTATCATTGAGTACCTTCCGTGAGCTTGTGTACGATGACTATGTGTGTGTGTGTCTGTGTGAGTGTGCAAAGCATCTACTCCCTCATCCAATTTGTTAGCCTTGGAAGTCCCTAGTGTGAATAGCCCTACACAGGTGCACTTTTACCTTGGTAGGAGGTTTTTCCCCGTGTGAACACATCAGTCTAGGGCTAGGGCTACTAGCACTCATGTACTCCATTCATTTCATATCATTATGGTTGAGTACCTTTCCATTATCGCAGCTTCATCTCCCTTGCTCTCTGAGCTCGTGTACAATTATGTGTGCGTGTGTGTTTGTGTGAGTGTATAGAGCATCTACTCCCTCATCCCCGACAATATGTGTGTGTGTGTACATAAATATATGTATGGGTGTGTGTGTGTGTGTGTGTGTGTATACATACATACACACACATACACACGCACACACACACACACACACACACACACACACACACACGTGGCACCATTGTACGTACACCACATGTAATGCCACCGGTGGGGCATTACACATGGCGTGCCACGTGTGTTGCCCATACTTGGGCAATACACATGGCAAGGATAAGGCAAGCTATGTGTAATGCAAGCACTCGGGCAATACACATAGCATGCCGCATGTATTACCCGAGTGTAGGCAATGCTACCATGTGTAATGACCGAGGCAGGCAGGCACCATTTTAAATGGCTACCTCTCCCTCTCTCTCCCCCATTATCGCCCTCGAGCTACCCTCTTGTGCCAACCACCCTTCTCCTATGCATCCTCTCCTCTCCCCTCTCCCCTCTCACACCCTCTCAAACCCTAATCTCCCCCCTCTCACCCTCTCTGCTTCAAACTCTTCCCACTCTCTCCCTCTTAGCCTCTCAAATACTCTACACCCCCTTAATCTCTTTATCTCAAACCCTCTCCTCCCCCCTTCTAGTGCATACTCTCAAACCCTCTCACGTACACATTGTTTTTCACTCAACCTCTCTTGGCATAGCAAGAAAGTAAATATCTCCCCAAAATCATTTACAATCCAAGGGCTTCACTGAAAATCCATACAAGATTGCAGTATCTTAGGACATGGGCATGTTGCAAGTTTCCCCCACATCGTATAGCAGGCATGCAGGAGAGAGCTGCCATGAAAGCTTTTAGGATGACGCACATTGAAAAGGTGTTTCTAAGGTGGAAAGGGAAAATGCATGCCACCTTGGACCCTGACCAGCACAACCACACTTGTCATGCATGGCACAACGCCTGATATGTAGTAGCATACTTGATACTTTGTGCCTCATTTTAGTCTATCGTATTGAAAGATTATTTGAATGTTTTTATATTAGGTGGTGGAGAAATTGTGTGTGTAATCGGGTATGTATTCTTGAGCACCCGTTATTAGTAGATGCATGATGGGTGCCCGAGAGAGAGGAGATGGGATTGTACCATAAAGGACTGGATCGACGAGCTACAAGGTATGGAGACATGGACATCTTGCCCATGGTGGATAGACTAACCTGAGGACTGGATCGACGAGCTACAGGGCAAGGAGACATGGACATCTTGCATAGACTATCTTGAGGGAGAGTTTCCTCTTAGCAAGGCTAAGGAGTTTCAGAGTAAGTATCGTTGTGTGTATGGTAGCTTTTTTATAGAGTGAGTATCATTGTGTATGGTAGAATTTTTATATGAACTTTGAAGTCTGTATAGGGAGTTTATAGTTGCTATATGGGTTGGATGCAAGAGCAAAGAAGGGCAAGAAGCTGGCCACTAAGCAGCAACCTAAGGATAAGGGCAAGAAGATGTCTCCATCATTCGCAACCATGACCAAAGCACCTAAAAAGAGGACACGACTAGAGTGGGAAGGGGAAGAAAATGATGAGGATACTAAGAAGAGCACCCCCCTTGATGCTGCTGAGGATGTAGAGAGCGTTGGTCAGTGGGTGGGAGCCCCATGCAGGGGGTGATGAACACAGACAATCTCGTAAGGTGAGAGTGAAGAGAAAGGGACGTAGAGTCCAAAGGAAGACGATATAGACCTATTAGGATTCCGTAAGTGTAAACTTCTTTGTGTTTTAGCATAAGTTTATTATTTGAACATTGGGAATAACATGTGATTTTTCTTGTCAAAATGTAGAATTCAATTCAGAGGTGGTGGACCCTCTCCACTTGGGTCTCCACTCCAACAATGATCACCTCCATCTTGCACTTTTAGGAAAGAGAAAACATAGGTATGATCTCTCCCCCATGCAAGTTACTCTCCCCGTTTGTTGTGGTTAAATAGTTTGCAAAGAACTTATATGTTGTGGTGTTCCATAAATCTTGCACTATTGCGACGATTCATGGGATGGTTGACGAGGATGGGAACCATGGATGCTTATGATGGCCTTGGAGCCTTGCCACTTGGTGTGGGTAGATTTTTCTATAGATCTTGCTCTCTCCAAGTCCAAGCATGTGGTTCCCCGATGGAATGTATTTATGGAGGTGCTTATGGGGAGTTAGTCTTTGTACTCGCTTGTTGCAGAGTTTCTACATGCCGATTGCACTATGGCTTGTACTCTACGTATATGGCACTTGGGGATTACAATGTGAGAGGCAAAAACTTGCAACTTAACATTATGTAGGAATTTTTATACATGTATCTCATGTCAGAAGATGGACAAGAAGAGGTGAGTGAAAGAGTGGATTGTTCCCATTTTATATCTCATGTATCTCATGTATCTCATGTCAAAAGATGGACAAGAAGAGGTGAGTGAAAGAGTGGATTGTTCCCATTTTATATTTTAAGTGAACCACCATGATTTCCCTAACTTAGTGACATGTATATGCATGTAGGTGTTTGTTTTGGTCATCGCTATCTTTACGCATCCCCATCATACTATGTCTAATCGACCAAAGTATGATAGGTGGGGAGGTAGCTGTTGCTGATCATGCAAGTTTTGAGGTGGATGACGATGTCTTCATAGAGCCTAAACTGCGAGAGGGAACCCACCCATACATGTTGGATGTGGACAAGAATCCCATTTGATATATTGCTGAGCGTAGTCATGCTTTTTCAAGGTAAGGCTAGAGCTTCATCTATGGCATTCACTTCATTGCAATTCATTTCAAGTAGTGTAATTGTTCTATATTCATTGTCTTTTGTATTGTTGTTCGTTCATATATATATATTTAAATGAAAGAAGCGTGTATGGTAGTGGTTCATATATATATATATATATGTAAATGAAAGAAGCATGTATGGCAATGGTTTCTCGAGATGTTCACCAATCGAGGGGATGTAGTTCTAGATTGCTTTGCCAGAATTGGGACCCTTGCTAGAGTATGTAAGGGACTACATCCACATTGCATCAGCATGGAGTGGGAAGAACTATGCTTTAGATCTTGTATACGACCTCTTTTGCACGTTCTTGATGATTTAGGGCGGCACTATGGTTTGTACTCTACGTACAGAGCACTTGGGGATTACAATGCGAGAGGCAGAAACTTGCAACTTAACATTATGTAGGAATTTGTTCATGTGCCTCCCCCGCAATACATGTATCTCATATCAGAAGATGGACGAGAAGACGTGAGTGAAAGAGTGTACTGTTCTCATTTTATATTTTAAGTGAACCACCATGATTTACCTAACTTAGTGACATGTGTATGCAGCTAGGTCTTTGTTTTGGTCATCGCCATCTTTACGCACCCCCATCACACTATGTCTAATCGACCAAAGTATGACAGGCGGGGAGGTAGCTGTGCTGATCATGCAAGTTTCAAGGTGGATGACGATGATGAGCCTAAACTATGAGAGGTAACCCATCCATAATGTTGGATGTGGATGAGAATCCCATTTGATATATTTGCTGAGCGTAGTGAGGCTTTTGCAAGGTAAGACTAGAGCTTCATCTATGGCATTCACTTCATTGCAATTTGTTTCAAGTAGTGTGATTGTTCTATATTCATTGTCTTTTGTATTGTTGTTTTTTCATATATATATATATGTAAATGAAAGAAGCATGTATGGCAATGGTTTCTTGGGATGTTCACCGATCGAGGGGATGCAGTTCTAGATTGTTTTGCCAGAACTGGGACCCTTGCTAGAGCATGTAAGGGACTACATCCACATTGCATCAGTGTGGAGTGGGAAGAGGTGTGCTTTGGATCTTGCATTCAACCTCTTTTGCACGTTCCCGATGATTTAAGGCGGCACTATGGTCTATACTCTACATACAAAGCACTTGGGGATTACAGTGCGAGAGGCAGAAACTTGCAACTTAACATTATGTAGGAATTTGTCCTCCCTTGCAATACATGTATCTCATGTCAAAAGATGGACGAGAAGAGGTGAGTGAAAGAGTGTATTGTTCTCATTTTATATTTTAAGTGAACCACCATGATTTACCTAACTTAGTGACATGTGTATGCATGTAGGTCTTTGTTTTTGTCATCGCCATCTTTACGCACCCCCATCACACTATGTCTAATTGACCAAAGTATGACAGGCGGGGAGGTAGCTATGCTGATCATGTAAGTTTTGAGGTGGATGATGATGTCTTCATAGAGCTTAAACTGCGAGAGGGAACCCACCCATACATGTTGGATGCAGATGAGAATCCTATTTGATATATTGCTGAGCGTAGTGAGGCTTTTGCAAGATAAGACTAGAGCTTCATCGATGGAATTCACTTCATTCAATTTGTTTCAAGTATTGTAATTGTTCTATATTCATTGTCTTTTGTATTGTTGTTCGTTCATATATATATGTAAATGAAAGAAGCGTGTATGGTAGTGGTTCATATATATGTGTAAATGAAAGAAGCATGTATGGCAATGGTTTCTTGGGATGTTATCGATTGAGGGGATGTAGTTTTAGATTGCTCTGCCAGAATTGGTACCCTTGCTAGAGCATGTAAGGGACTACATCCACATTGCATCAGCGTGGAGTGGGAAGAGGTGTGCTTTAGATCTTGTATACAACCTCTTTTGCATGTTCTCGATGATTTAGAGAAAAAGTATTTCAAGGGAGACGACATCAGTGATTATGCTCAATGGGAGCAATAGAGGGACGTGGGACCTCATCTCCACACATTCAGCACCACCCTCCTCCTCCACCCATTCTATTACCCATGAGCCCGGCAAGGTCAAGCACCTTGTCATAGCCACCCAATGTTCCATTGAAGGCCCCACAATGACCTGTTTTGCCACATATGTCCCCCATGGTTCCTCATATGATGTCCTCATCATGGGCACAACATCCTGAACTTGTGAGGCCACTATTCCCACTTGCACCATTTGGTAGAGCTCCCCATATGAAGCCACAGATGTCCCCCATGGTTCCTCATATGATGTCCTCATCATGGGCACAACATCCTGAACTTGTGAGGCCACTATTCCCACTTGCACCATTTGGTAGAGCTCCCCATATGAAGCCACCTTATTCCATCATCAGCCATAGTGACCTCTTTGATGTAATCCACCTCTTGTAATGATAATAAATTATTGATTTTCACATTATTTTGATGTAATTTTGTTGTACACTTAACTTGGTGCTATGACATTATAGTTGATGTGAGACCCCTCTACCCCCTCCACGCACCGGATTCCCGGTTGCTAGCCGTGGAAGTAGCTTCCTCTTGCGCGGGGCAGGGTTTCCCACTCGGGGCCTTGCCCTCGAATGTCCGGACACACAAGACTAAACTGGTGTCATTCCGAAACCGAAACCGAGAAAATTTCCCTTGCTCGAAAAACGGGTCGAAAAACGGGGGCGATTCCACCTTCTTTATTTTCTTAACAAATTTTCTAACGGGGTCAAGAGACTAAACTATCCTTCACGTGATAGATAGAAGGAAAACTATCACCGACTTAATTTGAAGAAATCAACGCTTTTTCCTAACCGAAATCAGGCACAGCCGTTGATCTAATCATTTGAGGAAATCACATTCACTCACATCTCATATCATTCATTTACATTCTGATTCACATGACATCACATCTCATCCATTCATTCACATTTATCTGATTCGCATCACATCCCATCACATCTATTCATCTCATATTCTCATCACTTCCATTCACATCACATCTATCCAACCATCTATCTGATTCGCATCACATCTATTCACATCACATCTATCCAATCATCTATCTGATTCTCATCACTTCTATTCACATCACATCTATCCAATCATCTATCTGATTCGCATCACATCTCATCACATCTATTCATCACATCTCATCACATCTATTCATCACATCCCATCACATCTATTCATCTCATATTCTCATCACTTCTATTCATATCACATCTATCCAATCATCTATCTGATTCGCATCACATCTCATCACATCTATTCATCTCATATTCTCATCACTTCTATTCACATCACATCTATCCAATCATCTATCTGATTCACATCTTATCTCATCACATCTATTCACCTCATATCTCATCTCCTCTATTCACAGAATTTAAACATAGAATTTAAGAGGATCCTAATTTTTTTATATAAAGATTCTTTACGCATGTATTTATGCATAATTCAAATTTAAGGAAAATAACACTTTTGAAATAAAATTAAATCCTTTATGCATCTTTCTATACATAAATTTGATTTTAATGAGAATAACACTTTTGAAATAAAAATAAATTTCTTTATGCATCTTTCTATGCATAAAATCAAAATTAATGAGAATAACTCTTTTAAAATAAATTCCTTTATGTATCTTTCTATGCATAAAATCAAAATTAATGAGAATAACTCTTTTGAAAAAATATATTCCTTTATGCATCTTTCTATGCATAAAATCAAAATTAATGAGAATAACTCTTTTGAAATAAAAATAAATTCCTTTATGCATCTTTCTATGCATAAATTCAATTTTAATGGGAATAACACTTTTGAAATAAAAATATTTCTTTTATACGTCTTTCTATGCATAAAATCAAAATTAATGAGAATAACTCTTTTGAAATAAAAATAAATTCCTTTATGCATCTTTCTATGCATAAATTCAATTTTAATGGGAATAACACTTTTGAAATAAAAATAATTCTTTTATGCATCTTTCTATACATAAATTCGATTTTAATGAGAATAACACTTTTGAAATAAAAATAAATTCCTTTATGCATCTTTCTATGCATAAAATCAAAATTAATGAGAATAACTCTTTTGAAATAAAAATAAATTTCTTTATGCATCTTTCTTTGCATAAAATCAAAATTAATGAGAACAACTCTTTTGAAATAAAAATAAATTCCTTTATGCATCTTTCTATGCATAAATTCAATTTTAATGGGAATATCACTTTTGAAAAAAAAAATAAATTCTTCTATGCATCTTTCTATACATAAATTTGATTTTAATGAGAATAACACTTTTAAAATAAAAATAAATTCCTTTATGCATCTTTCTATGCATAAAATCAAAATTAATGAGAATAACTCTTTTGAAATAAAAATAAATTCCTTTATGCATCTTTCTATGCATAAAATCAAAATTAATGAGAATAACTCTTTTGAAATAAAAATAAATTCCTTTATGCATCTTTCTATGCATAAATTCAATTTTAATGGGAATAACACTTTTGAAATAAAAATAATTCTTTTATGCATCTTTCTATGCATAAATTCAGTTTTAATGAGAATGACACTTTTGAAATAAAATAAATCTTTTAGAATGCACAAACGGAAGGAATTACTCTTTTAGAATAACCTAATGATAAACTTTAATGCCACAAAATTTAAGAAAATTTTACCATAACCTCCTTTGTATGGCTGACCATTTTGCAATTTTAACATTCAATTTATGACTTGAATTAATCCAATTTGAATTCTAATATCTCTAATCTACTCAATTTTCTAAAAATTAAGAGAGTAAACAATGAAAAGAGTTTAATCAATCATTTAATTAAACTTTCTAAGATTAAGAAGGGCTGAATTGTAAAGAAGAGAAGGGGGTGGCCTTTCCATCAAGGCATAGCATCAGATTTTAATTCAAACATTTTCAAATCATAAAATTTAAGAAAATCATAGATTTAAAATTCACAATAAGAATTAAGCTTACATGGAGTTTGTAAGCTTTCCTTTAGCTTGAGGGATTGAGGGTTCTACTCTTGTTTGTAGTAAGAGTGGCCACCAGTTCTTTTGGAGAGGATTTAGTCAAAAACAATTGAATTATTAAGTGAATTCAATGTATTTGACTCTGTGGAGGAGTAGAGTAACAGTGCATAAATACTATTAACCTTTTACAAAGGGAGAGGCTTTTATTTATAGAAAAAAGTGAGCCTCTAACCAAGCAAACTGATTCTAGAATTTTCCAGATCAATTTGGTCACTTTTTGACCATTTTTAGGTCAGTTTAGCTTACTTTTGGATCTAGTTGAAATAGGAGAGATGAGAGATGAAAATATCTCATTATTTGTGAGTTTAAAACTCTTCCACACTTGTGAAATAGGCACCTCCTTCATGAGGGGAATTCCCCACACTGAGGTGTCAAAAATGCATCATTTCCTCTAAATATCTCTTCTTTTTTAACTAATAAACCTTGTCCTTAGTCAACTCTTTATCTTATGTGAGTATTTACTCATTTTTGGGGGATTTTCTTTTATTCTTCAATTTATCTCCTCCCTACATTTGGATTAATCTTATTGGTCCATAGGAACCTTAATCCAAAATTTTCAGAAAATCTGGACCCTCAGGCTAAGGTCCTTTTTGCCTATTTTCAATTTATTCCAATTGTACACTGGAAAGTTCTTTTTGAATTTCTATTTTAGGGAAAATCATTTTAATAAGAAGGTATATTTTTCCATCCAAAGATATCTAGAAACTGAATTATCTCTCTCTAGAATATTTTCTCTCTCTAGGCCAAAACAGATAGAAACAAGATCTGTTATTATTCTGAAAAGGGGATTGATTATAGGGGAAAAAACTGGACATCTTGAGGGGCTGGGGAGGAATCTTACAACCTACCCCACTTAAAAAATGCGAGATGTCCTCATCTCGCAAGTGGAGTATGATCTCTTTCATCTTCTTCTTCTTCTTCAATCACTTCCAACGTTACGGCCTTGGAAGTGGACGGCCGATTTGGAAACAACTCTCTTTGACTTTCCCTATTTTGAGGCAGAGGTCTTGCATTACTTTGGTTTGAAACTGCGGGTTGGTTAGAGGGTCTACCTCTGGGATTTCCCTGATTTTAGCGGATAGAAACCTGATTACTCTGGAAGGAAGGAGCTGCAGTCCGGAATCTTGATCCCTGATTTCCCTGCCTTGAAAACCTTGATCCAAAAGGAGTTGGACAATCCATACTGCAATGTCCAAATCCTTGACAGTTGTAGCATTTCACTCCCTTGTACAAGGGTGGAACTTCTGAAGTTGAATTCTAGGGGATTGAGTTTCGAGAAAAGGACATTTCTTCCATTCTGGAACTTCCCATATCTTGGGCTTGACCCTAATATCTCTTAGGTGGTGGAAGGTTGGAATCACCTTTTAGAACTAAAAACCTTTTGAAAGGTGATGGTGCTGGCTTTGGTGGGACCTTGACATCAAAGGCCTTGGAGAAATCCTTCGCCATCCGCACTACTTCGGCCATGGAAACTAGCTTGGCGTTCTTCACCAAAATATTCAAAGGTTCGTTCAGTCCCCGAATGAACCTGGCCATCAGCTGTTCTTCATGGCGCGAGTATTTGAGAAGGAGAGCAATTGGTGATATACTTCAATAGTTCTGCTCCCCTAGGTTAGCTCTAAGAATTCGTTCACCTTTGTTTCCAAAAAGCCGGGAGGACAAAACCTCGTCCTTAGATAAATTTTGAGATCATTCCATGTCTGGGTATTCCGATCCAGACAATTTGTCTTGTAGCAATTTCTCCATGCCACTCTGGCTATTTCTACTATCTTTAGCCTTGCAAGAGCCATTTCGCTCTTCTCGTTGTACCCGGTGACATCAAAGTACTCTTCCATTGCTTCGATCCACTTTTCCACAGCCTTGCCCAAGTTTTTCCCTTCACCCTTGAAAGGCCCATGCTGTGAACTATGAAGAGTTTTACAAACATCCAAGTCGAGCTCTTCCTCATTGAGTTGGGGGTTATCATTTCTACCACGACGACCTCGATCCATGTTCCTATCAATACGAAAAATCTTGTTAAGTCCCTTTATTTATGATTCAAATCCGATTTTTGATTCATCTGATTTTGGGGTTCTTTAGATAGGTCGGTTCCCCACAGAATTGTGGGATAAAGATACTCGCATTATCAGATAACAATTCATTCAGAACATATCATTCATACCTTAAACACAATAATGGTATATTAGATCAAAATTTCCACTCCATGGGGGATTTCAATTTTATAGATTTTTAATTTGTCATCCCTTAACTTGATCCACTGGGTCAAGAGTTAACAGTAGCAATCTGTCAGCACAATCCACTAATCTCATAGTGATTTGCTAAAGTCATTATCATCATTCCAGTTACGATCATCAACTACATCATCATTGTGGTTTTGCTCGGTTTATCGCTTTTCAACCAAAAATTCAGGAATCATCATTTTTTCAATCAGAATCCAATTCAACTCATCAGTTCTCAGTCAGAATTTTAAAATCATATCAACCACATTTTAATTCATCATCTGGATAGCATTTTAGCTTATAATTTCAAGATCTTAGATTTACTCGTATATACTGCCAGTAAAGAGATGCAGTTATACCCTCGGTATATACGGGTAGTCACGGTCCTTGGAACTATAAGGTAAATACCATGATGTCTAGGCCTCAAGAAAGTTAGGGATTCCATATAATTGGAGTACTTCCATCTGAAGACCCAATTATCAATTTAGGAATTTCATTCTGAATATCAATTTGTATGAGTTTCATCACACAATTCCAACCTTTTACTGCTACTTCTTAAATTTATGACATTCTTGGCTTCTCGGTTGATCCACTTTAGCCAAATTGCTCTAATACCAGTTTTGTAAGATCCCTGTCCCCTCCGCGCAACGAATTTAGGGTGCTAGCAATGGAAGTAGAACTTCTTGCACGGGGTAGGGTCCCACACTTGAGGCCTCGCCCCCATGGATATCCGGACAAGAGACTAATCCATCGGTTCTTCCAAAATCGAACCCGAAAAAACTTCCCGTGCCCGGAAAGCATGGGCGATTCCTCCAGGATAAATTTTTCTCTAACGTAGTCAAAAGCCTTAACTAATTGAACTGATCTGACCAAACCCGTAGTATCAAAGTCAGATCAAGGAAAAGATTGCACTTGGATCATAGAGACCAATGCTTTTTTCCTCATAGAGAGGCACAGCCGTTGATTCTTTTCCATAGAACAATTTTTATCCGGGATTTACTTCATCTGTCGTACCATAACAGAATTGAGTCTCATTTTAGGGATCCATCATTCTAGCCTAACCCCATCCAGTCCCATGGGTTGGCCACCAAACCACTGTAGTGATGGGATCCGATTAGGAATTTGGTTAGATTTTGTCCCAGGTACCAGGGAAAAGAGTTCCCAAGCCCCCTAGCCGGATATTCATGCAAACTTAAAACTAATCACACCACCAGTATGAAATTGCCTTTTTCTCACAGATTCAGCTATCTTTAAAAACAATCATTTAATGAAACCATTGTGTCACTGATCATAATCCTCAAAATCTCCGGTTAAATCCTTATTTCAGCTATCATTTAATGAAATTGCCTTTTTCTCACAGATTCAGCTATCATTTAATGAAACCATTGTGTCACTGATCATAATCCTCAAAATCTTCGGTTAAATCCTTATTTCCAATCATTCCTTTATCGGTGTACCTATGGCATCATTGGTAACGAGAACGCTCACCACCTGTCCACTCAGGGGCCTTTTCGATAGTTCCTAGCTCATAGTAACCGGCAATATATTCACACATCAAAATGGAATCTCCATTGAAGATCAGCAAGATCAACCAACGGATCCATATAAAAGAGCCATGGACTCATCTGTTGAGGACCAGCAAGGTCAATCAACCAGATCCATGCCCAAATTCAGAAAACAACTCATACTCCTTGTTCCAATATCTTCCACGATGCATGCGTGGGTATCGTCGACGAGCACCGTATGGTCAGCACCCTCTGGGATCCTTCGCAGGTGACCTAGCGCTTCACTCATAGGCCGCTTCCTTGGTCCCTCATCCACCGTACCGGAAGCTCACCATTTTAATCGAACCGAGGCTGGTCAAGACCTTGGTTGACCTTGCTACGCGAGACGTCCTCCATTGACTCTCCACCGTCAGCTGTTGCAACAACTATAAGATTAGGTCTCCACCACGACCTCATTCACAAGACGGTCAAAATGCTTCTCCAACATTCTTGACATAAAGCAGTCATTTAAAAACAATTCAAAAATACAATTTCTATAACAAACTCTCGTCTTTCCACCTTGCTCCACATCAACCCACATTATTTAATTCCACAACCATTTCATAAGGATTCCTATTCTCATTCAATCACATCATTTTTCATCTCATCACATCTTTCCTCAATTTATCCTCATCCACTCGCATCTACCCATATCCACATCTCATCACATCACATTCATTCACATCTCATCCATTCAGACCACATCACATTCACTCACATCTCATCCATTCAAACCACATCACATTCACTCACATCACATCTCATTCATTTTACCTCACATCTCATTCATTTTATCTCACATCTCATTCATTCACATCTATCCCGATTCACATCCCATCACATCACATTCATTCATATCCATCACATTCACATTATTCATATCCATCACATTCATTCTTATCACCACCATTAAATCACATCACTTCTATCCACATCATATCTTATTCATACACATCTCATCTCATTCATCCACATTCATCCAATTGTTCACATGTACGACTACTCGCATCTATCCATACATTCATATCTACCACTTCACATCCACATATATTCATATCACATCTCATCAATTTACATCGCATCACGTTCTTTCACATACACATCTATATCCATTCTTTCACATACACATCTATATCCATTCTTTCACATACATCCACATCCATTCATTCACATCCATTCTTCGCATACACATTCACATCCATTCCTCACATACACATTCACATCCTTTATCATCACATACATTCACTCACATCTCATATCATTCATTTACATTCTGATTCACATGACATCACATCTCATCCATTCATTCACATTTATCTGTTTCACATCACATCCCATCACATCTATTCATCTCATATTCTCATCACTTCTATTCACATCACATCTATCCAATCATCTATCTGATTTGCATCACATCTATTCATCTCATATTCTCATCACTTCTATTCACATCACATCTATCCAATTATCTATCTGATTCGCATCGCATCTCATCACATCTATTCATCTCATATTCTCATCACTTCTATCTGATTCACATCTTATCTCATCACATCTATTCACCTCACATCTCATCACCTCTATTCACATGATTTAAACATAGAATTTAAGAGGATCCTAAATTTTTTATAAAGATTCTTTACGCATCTATTTATGCATAATTTAAATTTAAGGAAAATAACACTTTTGAAATAAAATTAAATCCTTTATGCATCTTTCTATACATAAATTGGATTTTAATGAGAATAACACTTTTGAAATAAAAATAAATTCCTTTATGCATCTTTCTATGCATAAAATCAAAATTAATGAGAATAACTCTTTTGAAATAAAAATAAATTCCTTTATGCATCTTTCTATGCATAAAATCAAAACTGATGAGATTAACTCTTTTGAAATTAAAAAAATTTTCCTTTATGCATCTTTCTATGCAATTAATGAGAGTAACTCTTTTGAAATAAAAATAAATTCCTTTCTGCATCTTTCTATTTATAAATTCAATTTTAATGGGAATAACACTTTTGAAATAAAAATAATTCTTTTATGCATCTTTCTATTCATAAAATAAAAATTAATGAGAATAACTTTTGAATAAAAATACATTCCTTTATGCATTTTTCTATGCATAAATTCAATTTTGATGGGAATAACACTTTTGAAATAAAAATAATTCTTTTATGCATCTTTTTATACATAAATTTGATTTTAATGAGAATAACACTTTTGAAATAAAAATAAATTCCTTTATGCATCTTTCTATGCATAAAATCAAAATTAATGAGAATAACTCTTTTGAAATAAAAATAAATTTCTTTATGCATCTTTCTATGCATAAAATCAAAATTAATGAGAATAACTCTTTTGAAATAAAAATAAATTCATTTATGCATCTTTCTATGCATAAATTTAATTTTAATGGGAATAACACTTTTGAAATAAAATAAATTCTTTTATGCATCTTTCTATACGTAAATTCGATTTTAATGAGAATAACACTTTTGAAATAAAAATAAATTCCTTTATGCATCTTTCTATGCATAAAATCAAAATTAATGAGAATAACTCTTTTGAAATAAAAATAAATTCCTTTATGCATCTTTCTATGCATAAAATCAAAATTAATGAGAATAAATCTTTTGAAATAAAAATAAATTCCTTTATGCATCTTTCTATGCATAAATTCAATTTTAATGGGAATAACACTTTTGAAATAAAAATAATTCTTTTATGCATCTTTCTATGCATAAATTCAGTTTTAATGAGAATGACACTTTTGAAATAAAATAAATCTTTTAGAATGCATAAACGGAAGGAATTACTCTTTTAGAATATTCTAAACTTTAGTTCCACAAAATTTAAGAAAATTTTGCCATAACCTCCTTTGTATGGTTGACCATTTCTCAATTTTAACATTCAATTTATGACTTGAATTAATCCAATGTGAATTCTAATATCTCTAATCTACTCCATTGTCCAAAAATTAAGAGAGTAAACAATAAAAAGAGTTTAATCAATCATTTAATTAAACTTTCTAGGATTAAGAAGGGCTGAATTGTAAAGAAGAGAAGGGGGTGGCCTTTCCATCAAGACATAGCATCAGATTTTAATTCAAACATTTTCAAATCATAAAATTTAAGAAAACCATAGATTTAAAATTCACAATAAGTAAGAATTAATCTTACATGGAGTTTGTAAGCTTTCCTTTGGCTTGAGGGATTGAGGGTTCTACTCTTGTTTGCAGTAAGAGTGGCCACCAGTTCTTTTGGAGAGGATCTAGTCAAAAACAATTGAATTATCAAGTGAATTCAATGTATTTGACTCTGTGGAGGAGTAGAGTAACAGTGCATAAACACTATTAACCTTTTACAAAGGAGGAGGCTTCTATTTATAGAAAAAATTGAGCCTCTTACCAAGCAAACTGATTCTAGAATTTTCTAGATCAGTTTGGTCACTTTTTGACCATTTTTAGGTCAGTTTAGCTTACTTTTTGGATCTAGTTGAAATAGGAGAGAGGAGAGATAAAAATATCTCATTATTTGTGAGTTTAAAACTCATCCACACTTGTGAAATAGGCGCCTCCTTCATGAGGGCAATTCCCCACACTGAGGTGTCAAAAATGCATCATTTCCTCTAAATATCTCTTCTTTTTTAACTAATACACCTTGTCCTTAGTCAACTCTTCATCTTATGTGAGTATTTACTCATTTTTTGGAGATTTTCTTTTATTCTTCAATTTATCTCCTCCCTACATTTGGATTAATCTTATTGGTCCATAGGAACCTTAATCCAAAATTTTCAGAAAATCTGGACCCTCAGGCTAAGGTCCTTTTTGCCTATTTTCAATTTATTCCAATTGCACACTGGAAAGTTCTTTTTGAATTTCTGTTTCAGGGAAAATCATTTTAATAAGAAGGGATATTTTTCCATCCAAAGATATCTAGAAACTGAATTACCTCTCTCTAGAACATTTTCTCTCTCTAGGGCCAAAACAGATAGAAACAAGATCTGTTATTATTCTAAAAAGGGGATTGATTACAGGGGGAGAAACTGGACATCTTGAGGGGCTGGGGGAGGAATCTTACACAAATAGTGTGTATGAAAGTCAAATAAAAAAGCAAGGTCCATAAATACGATGAAAATTGCATGTATCACTCCTACCTAGAGTAACCAACCCACCATTGAAAAGAGTAACCTAGAAAAGTTGGTCTTTTGTCACCATAAAATCAAAGAAAGTAATATATTCAAGTACATTAACAATCTTGCTAGAATTATTTCCCACATGTGAAGAGGAAATATCTGCTTTAACTATCTAATTGTTCGGCCATTTTGTCAACCAAGTGAGACTCCTATGTTATCAACATTCCATAAGAGTAGCATGGATACTCCCCTCAGTGTGAGCAAAGACTATATACCCCTTCCACATCATCCCAATGTTTTAAGCCCTTACTCTACAACTATTTTTTACTAACCTCATATACCAAACCTTGACTTTAAGCACTTGAGCGTTAGATTCACATCAACCACTTGTGGGTTTTTATAATTATCTTTTATTATCTTCATCCTTATTTCATGGTACTTTTGGATAATTGTCTTGTATTGTATTCATCATCATTTCATGTTACTTTGCTATTAAGTGATCATGGATCACACACAAGCTTATACTATAATTACTTATATTTGATAATAGAATACCTAAAGGTAGGGGTTTGGCCCACCATCTTCAATTCCCACAGTAGTGTTATGGTCTCAACTTATTCTCAGTGGATTCTAGTGTCTTGTTCATGTTTGTGGATTATTTAAAAGTAGTTAGATTGTATGGTCATTTAAACTGTAAAAATCACTAATGAGATTCCACTAACAAATTGTCAGACTCTGTAAACTACTACATTGTTGCAAGAGTGCTAGGAAATCTACTCAAATTGTTATCTAACTACTCAACCTATTGCTCAAATTACTCCTAACTATGTTCTTTAAGGTAATCGGATATACATGAGAATTAGGAGTCTCCCTTCATTTTAGCATGCAATGCACAAGCTACCAAACTAGTAGATTTTGGATACAAAAGTTGTTAAAGTTGAAGAAGTAAGGCCAGTGATATGTAACTCAGAGTCAAAGTGCTAGAGATAAAATAAAGAGTTTTAAATTGAAAATAAAGTACACTAAGATCATAAGACCATGTTCTTCTTAAGGAAATCAACACAAGGATAAGCAACCCCAAAATCTCTTGATGTGCAAGTGCGAGTGTAAGTACGAGTGTAGGTGAGTGAGAGAGAAAGATCTAGAGTGCTTTGGAGATTCGAGCTCTACCATGCGTTGCGATTTCCACTATTTTGTACTTCTCTCATAATCAAAGCTTCATGCAATTCTCTATAAATATTTAATTTTTTAGTTTATCATAAAAAAAATTTGTGAATATTTTTTTTATAAATTCAAATTATATGGATGATGATGATGTGAGTGAGAAGCCTTATTGGATGTGATAGTTCTATATTTAAATTTTTGTAATTTTTATGTGATTGTGATCCTAGGTGAGTGTGCCCCTTACATTTTGAAGCTAATAAAGTGACCTTTTTTACAAATTGAAAATTTGTACTTTTGCCTCAAAGAAGCCTCTACAAGTGTGTAACATTATTATTGATCTAAAGTAAATAAAATTTTCCTACAAGTTTTTGCAAGCACTCAATCCTCTTTAGAAGATTCCTCCTTCATAGTTAGACTTATCACTTGATCCTCTCTAGAAGGTTCCTCCTTCATGGTTAGACTTATCACATAAGAATATTATTTTAGCAAGGTTATCATTATCAAGTTGCAAGATAGTGGCCCACTTGATACTTGGAGTAGATAACAAGGGTGTAGGTCACCATCTTAGCATCTAAAGAAAGGAGAAGCTCACCACCATGAAATCTTGAGCCACAGGCATCAAGGTAGTTGTATTATGATAAAGGAGTCAAAATATCCCTCAATAACTATGAGCCATTATCTTATATGCTTTGGCCCATTTCACACTCACTTATTATGTCCATGCCCATATGCCTAGGCCCCAAATCCCCACATATGAACATGTCCATAAGCCCATGACCTCCACCACATTACAAACCATCTCGAGCCAAATATGTTTCATCCTTGAAACACTCTTCTACTTCATTGGTATGAGGATGTCCAATCAAGACCATCAAGCCACTATATATACATAGATGTATTGTGTAACAAAACTATCCCAAAATTGTCCAAGAGAGCAGAGCCATGCTTAAGAGCTTTAAAATCTCATGTGATGCTCCCTGAACAACCACCAAAACATAGCATCATATAGTATACATTCCCCATGAAGTGCATATGTCAATAACCTCCCAATTGAGCATCATATTGGCCTCCAAACAGTGAATTACAGAAAATTATAGCAAGCATGTTCACTATTATGCCTCCTCATTTGATCCACCAAATGCATGCAAGAGATAGAGGCAACCATGTAACCCCCTGGGTCAAATGGAAATCCTATCATGTACTCGTCTCAAGATAATGGCTCTAGAATCCCCTGGGTCAAATGGCCAATGTTGGAGTCCATCAAATTTACATTCCAAACATAAAGCACATCCAAAAGTGAATGCCCCAACTGCATAAACCATCACTTCGTGTCGGCATCCACAAGGTCCAAAGATACACACCTCATTGCCAATATCCATATGAGCATAGGTATGACCATGAACATCCCATAGACTCTCTATAGGTGTCACACCCTTGGTGTCATCCTCTATGCAATGAGAGCATAGAGGATGACACCCCATATGAGCATAGAGGATGACACCCCATATGAGCATAGAACCTCATAGCCAATATCCATATGAGCATAGGTATGACCATGAACATCCCATAGACTCTCTATAGGTGTCACACCCTTGGTGTCATCCTCTATGCATTGAGAGCATAGAACCTACCAATATCCCCTGCATTAAGAGAGTCACCATACACATCATTGAAGTATAAAGCATCCCCAATAGGTGTGTGTAAGTCATCAATGTAATCCGCATAGCTATGATCAACATGCATCATTCATTAGGGGAAGGTTGAGGTCTATAGGGGCCCTTTAAGATGCCATGTGATTAAAAGGTTATTAAGGAAAAGAGCCAATCATGTGATGCCATGTATACAAAAATGTTGGGTGATTAAAGGTGGTCAAAAGATTCTCTAGAAGATGCCTTTTTGTACTTTTCATTTCCAAAAAGTGGGGGAGGGGGGGAGTTTTTGAAATTTCGGACGTCCATAACTTCTACATTTGAGCTCAAAATTTGTCGGAGATTACAGATCCAGAATCTACTCGTCGTCGAGCTCTTTCCATAGATATCTCACATGATATAGTTTTGCTCGCTTGATTTCAAATTCAATTTTGGCGGGAAACTTTGAAATCTACTCGTCGTTGAGCTCTTTCCATAGATATGTCACATGATATAGTTTTGCTCGCTTGATTTCAAATTCAATTTTGGCAGGAAACTTTGAAATTCAAACTTCTAGCCGCCGTTTGAAGAACAAGAAGGTATCTAAAGTCAAATAAACTTAACGTTTTAACAAAAAGTCATTAAAATCATAATATGGCAGCTTAAAGGGCCACTATAGACCTCAACCTTCCCCTAATGATAGGCTAAATCCTCACATGCATCATCATCATTGCATGTGTAATCCTCCTTAGTGTCCCAAGTATGATCCCAAAATTTAACATAGGCATGACCCCCATCAATAATGAACTATGATAAGGCATCCACACATGAAGTGGTCTCATAGAGCTCACAATCATAAACCTTCCAATCCGAACTCAAAAAAGCATAATAAGTTGGATTCACAAATGTAGTCCACAGACCACCTATCAATGCATGACTAACAATATCCATATATTAATCCAAGGCACGACTATCCACACTAAACAATGCGTGAGTATCACTAATTGATACATGAGCATCACATATGTCCACACCATGAGCATCACACAAAGTAGATGCATAGTTGTCCAATCTCTTGTGAACATAGGCATCCATCTCTTCCACCAAGTAATCATACCCATTGATATGTGCGTTAATAGAAGGTGTAGAGTCCAAAGCAAAACCATCCACCTCCATAACACATATGGATTCCATCATCTCATGCACATCAATATCTCTTGAAGATGACTCCAAGTCAACCCTAAGAAAAGATGAGTTATCCCAAGAAGCTTGGTGCCAATCCACGTTCTTGTTTCCCACAATAATCATCAATCAATGCATCCTAAAACCAAGTGTGAAGAGTCCTTGTTTGAGAAAGGTGAAGGAAGCTCATCCACACAACTATCAATGGGCTAAAATTTTCCAGCCATCATAAAGCTTATAATTGGCTCACAGTAAGCCGCTACATCAACACATATGGATGTTTCCAACATAGGAAAAAGATCTATGCATGTCGAAACACAATCAGCACATGAGATAGTGTCTAAAACATCTTGCACTTGAGTGTATGGCTTTACAATAACTTGCTTTTCAGAAATTTCAGCAAGTGTGTTGTCCCTAAGGATACTCTCAATGAACTCACAAAGGCCCACATAATCATAGTCTATGCAATAACGAGAAGGTTGAGTGAGTGGTTAACTTCTTTTATCCCTTTTGATATCCAAATCTTTCAACATGAGTTGAAGCATTCCATCCCCTCTCAAGCATGAAGTGTAGCCAAGAATGGGTACCACAAGCTCATTCATTCCTATCTTGCTTAGCTCGATAAACTTGCCTGTGATTGGCCCTTTGGGTATGCATGTGGACAAGTCCCACCAACACAGAAGCATTTGGCATGTGTTTTACTAAGAGGAGGTTTGTTGCAACAGCTGGCGAGGAGTCGTCGAGGGATGTCCCTCGCAGCAAAGCCTACCGAGGTCTTGACCAGCCTCGGTATGGTTAAAATGGTGCGCTTCCGATACGATGGACGAGGACCGACGAAGCAGTCCCTGAGTGAAGTGCTAGGACACTTAAGGAGGATCCTAGAGAGTTTTGACCACGTGATGCACAGGCTCGCGGTTGCTAGGACACCCATGCGTGCATCGAGGAATATTCGGATGGACTAAAAGGAAAGATTTTTGTGAATCAAATTTTGATATTGGATCTCGTTTGGTTGGCTAGCTGGTCTTCAACGGAGAGTCCAGAGGACAATACAATGGACAGAAATTTAGAGGATGATGATGATCAGTAATATTATGATTTTCATTGAAGGATAGTTTTAAAGACAGTCGAATTTATTATAAATGGCAATTTCATATCGGGTGTGTACGTGGTATACCTACTTTAAATTTTGCTTGAAAGCCGGCTACATAACCAAATCTTTATAAAGGAATCCCACCAATACAGTGGTCAGGAGGTTGGCTAACCCATGGGTTAGGTTGGATCGAGGGATTCCTGCGAAACAATTAAGATACGATTAGTTACGTTAGTTAGATTAAGTCCTGATGAGAAGACCCTTAATTTGTGGGAGGGAATCAGCGGCGGCTGTGCCTCGTTAAAGGAGGAAAAAAGCGGTGATTCTATGGATCAAGTGCAAGTCTCTTCTTTTATCTGACCATGTGACTTTAGGTTTGGTTGGCGGATCAGTTTAACTAGTTAAGACTTTGACTCGTTAGATTAATTCCCCCGTTAGAAGATTTTCCCATGGTGGAACCGCTCGTGCCTTTTTCGAGCGGCGAGGGGAGCTTTTCTGGGCTTGGTTTCGGAGGAACCGTCGGGCTAGTCTCTCATCCGGACATCCGCAGGCAAGGCCCCGAGTGTGGATCCCCGCCTCGCACAAGAGGCGGACATTGCTTCCGTCGTTGGCGCCCCCGGAGGGGCGGTCTCATAATTCCGAATGGTTTACAACAAGGAAATTACTTTGAGTATGAATTCCTCTGATCATCCGCAGTCTGATGGGCAAACATAGTGTATGAATCAGATTGTAGAGGATATGCTTCGTGCATATGTCTCTGGAAAAGCATCAAATTGGGAACAATATCTTCCAATGATGGAATTTGCCTATAACAGTTTTAAACATACGGCTATTGATTTTAGTCCATTCATGCTTATGTATGGGTATTAACCCAGGACACCTATTAATGTCGGTCTTAAGGACATCGAGCTTGATGCATCGAGGGATTTCTTGCGTGATATGCAGGAAATGCTGACCCGCGGCTCGGGATTTTATCAGGAGTGCTCAGGATAGGGCACAGTTCTATGCTGATAGAGGACACTCAATTTGGGCTTTTAAACCAAGAGCGTTGGTTTATTTTAATGTTCCTAAAGATTCTAAGACTTTGTTCAATCAATAGGAAAATGCTATAATTTATCTCCTAGATACTATGGTCTATTTCAAGTTATACATCGGATTGGCACGATTGCGTTTGAACTAAAACTACCTCCAATTGTTAGAGTTCATCCAGTCTTTCATATCGATAGATTGAAAGGGAAACTGGGAGGTGAGGATAACACAGTTACTCCTCCAGAACTCGTTGAAGTCGAAGATTTATCCTATGTTCCACATGAACCTGATAAGGTACTTGAATTCAGGGAAATGAAACTTTGTAGTTGACTAATCCCTGAGGTTAAAATTAGGTGGAAAGATAAGGAAATAGAGGATTCGACTTGGGAGTCGGTTGATATTGTTCAGTGCAGTTCTCCTTTTTTTCATTGCAAGAGTGTAATGTTTTGAGAGAGGGGAAGTATGTTATATGCACATTATTGTGCATATATACTAGGAGGCTAACCCACATTAGGCTTGTGAGCATGGGAGCATAGGAACAAGCTCTAGTGGAGCATGGGTTAGGACTAACCTTAAGGGTTAAGGTTAGGGTCAAGAATCCAAGGGTCACACATGGGAAATGGAGAGTGAAGAGTCACTTGAGGGCCCTCCTATATAATAGGGGCATGGGGCACACTCAAGGGAGGCTTGAAGGCTTGAGGCTTGGTTATGTTATGCTCTCTTGAGGCTTGGTTATGCTATGCTCTCTTGTGTAGAGGATGATAACTACTCACCTACCATTTCACACTATAGCTACATGCTATTGAATTGGAGTTATACCTCTTGATGGTATGGGACATCAAGGTAGAGGTATGATGTATTTCATTTATAATTCATGTGTGCATCCCTTGGGCTTGGGGGTGGTTGGGTGGATGAGTTTATGCCTGATTTATGCATGTTTATGCATAACAATTATCTAGAGAGATCTTAGGGTTTTAACAATACACCAACCATAGAAGACTTAATTTCTATGCTCATGTAGCAAATGACTAAACAGTGGAAGGTCAGGGTAAGAAAAGGTAACATAGGCCAACCACATCTGTACCACCCCAGACATGAGTTCAGTATGCCATGCCAACCACACAAGCATGGAGTGCCCCCACCTAAGACTGAGATAAAGAAGAATAGGGTGTGCATGCTACATGAGGATGGAAAACCATGACACTCTCCATTGCTATAAGAGTCAACCTCGGAGGTAGCACCGCTATATGCACCAACTCCACCCGCCCAACACCTCTCCTTACATGCTCCAACACCTGGACTTATTGACTCGAACACCTGGCCTTACCGGCTCCGCCAACAAGACCCATGCTTGCCAATGCACCTCACTTGAGGTAGTATTATGTGTCCCAAAGAGGAGTTCTAAGAGTTCTAGAACTACCCTTGCCACCTCCAGTATTGCCACAATAACCACCCATTCCTAGAGTGATCCCATGAACCAATTAACCCTGATAGAAATCTCTGAGAGGGAGAGGAAGAAGGAATAGGAGGGGATACTAACTACCTAGAAACACTAGAGGCTCAAAGCTTCCCAATTCAAATCCTAAGCCACTATGTTCAAGATGGTGATAGTGTCTAACATGTATATATAGTCATAGTGCCAGTACAATGCTATCACTGCAAGGGACCTCATCGGGTGGTGAAGTGTCCCATCAAGAAGGCTATGGTAGTGCGACCAACCTAGACTCTTAATACCACTTTGCACAGGATGTGGTATTGACCACATGTACAAGGATTTCCCATTAAGAGCATCCAATCCGGGTCTAGGCCAAGAGCATAAACCAAGTACGAGCCTTAATTTGTATCAAGAATAGGCTATTACAAACAGTTTCCCTCAATGTTGTGGTGACTAGAATGTAGAATAGGAGGAGAGCCACTTCTCATGAAGTCAAACAAGCTTTAGATTCCCATAATTAAAGGGTGAAAACCCACCCTGAGTCCTATTAGAGCAACAAAGTTTTGGAACATTTCCCCTAGAATTAGAAGACGAAGAACCAAGAAGATAGGACAAGTGAAAGACTGTGTGAATGTATAAGAGGGATCAGGTGAGGACATAGTTTCCATCATCTTTTCATCCTCTTAAAACGAAGAATTGAATCCCCATCCCACCATAGACTTGGAGAAGCTAGTTATAGACTTGGAGAAGCTAGTCATAGACTCTAGCAACCTGCCTAAGAAGCTGGCAGAGTATCCCAATCCCATTGAGGAAAAAATCAGGCTCAAAGTAGTCCAAGGAACTAGTAAGAGCATGTGAATCATAAATGGAGGTTGAAACTCTAGTAGTCCCCACTATTGAAGAGGACGCCAATGTAGAGTCTAGTTTCACCTTGCTCAAAAAAATACCAAGGAAAGAACCCATCCATCCCATGACTCAAGAACACTTAGAACAATAATTAGGGGATGAAGATAAAAGCTTTGAGGCCATGGCCTCCAAACTCTTGTGTGATGACCACGAATACCACACTCAAAAGGGCCTATACACATTCCTTACACCATTATTGTCCCCAAAATCTATGTGAGTAATAATGGACAAACATCTAGAGGCATAACTAGGCTCATCACCTTCCTTTCCTTCCAAGTATAAATTTTTGTTGGTTCCTTACTCTAAGGAAGTCCAAGCCTATGGAAGGACTTAAAGGATTGGATGAATGGTAAGTTAAAAGTAGGAATGGAAGAACAACCAATTCTCTAGTTTTTTCATCAAAAAACTATTGATTTTCATCCTTCTCATGTGATTTATATACATCTCAAGGTCTAACTACTTGCCGCCTTCTTACAGTTTCCCTATATAGAGACCCTAATAGAACCAACAAATTGTTTTGGCCAAAACTCTCTGATAAAAAATTTGAATATGGTCATATAACCAGTCAAAAGAAGTGGAAGGCATCTAGTCTATAGGCCTACGTGAGTGGAATAGACAAAAACGTCTGTATATAGCCGCAAATGTGCCATCTTTAGAAGCACGTTTCTTTTTCATATTTTTAGTGTGCATGGCGTGTAAATATGTAAAAGTACTCTAAATATGACCTCCTATCACCTAAATTCAAAAGTATATTTTTGGTGTGCATGGCATGTAAATATGTAAAAGTACTCTAAATATGACCTCCTATCACCTAAATTCAAAAATACATTTTTGGAGATATTTATCTCTTCATAGATCTATTCTTGTCTTCTTATTTCTTTTCAGATTTCTGGAGCTAATATTTTTACTCTATCACTTTCTTAATGTTTCTAGCCTTATAATCTCTCTAAGCGCACTCTCTTTCTTCTTGAAATCTATATTAAAAGAGAATCATTACATGGCTTGGGAGGGATCTTACATTCTCTCCCACTTAAAAGATTTGAGATGTCCTCATCTAGCAATCTGGGGTAATCTCTAAGTAAATCCTCCTCCCTCTCCCAAAGTGGTATCCCCACTGGGTAAAAATCTTCTTTTATCTAAACATTGTTCCTAAGAGTCCCTTCTTTCATGTGTCTAGCTCATTTTGTTAAGCTCCCAAAATATCTTCATTATTCTAAAGTTGATTGGCCTTATTATCCTACTAAGTTCATGCATCCATATATACTCTCATATGATATGAACCCATTCTTTATTATCCCTAATCCTACCTTACGAATTCCTTATTCCATACACCCATGTAATATGGTGCTTCACAAATTGTCATGGAAAAATGTAAGAGGGGATCAATCCTTTATGCAATCTAGCCTATGACAACAAGATTCATAGCTTTAGCATCGTCTCCTAGAATACCTCTATTAATCATGTGAATTACTTCACATGAATCTTGCACCAATCATCTTCTATTTACTCATAGAAACACTTGTTTAATTTTAGCTATCTTTAACACATCATATGTATAATCTATATCAAAATTTCTAACCTAATCTCTCGTTTAGAATCTTATCATAATCTCTATAACACTTTCTTACACAATCCCTATGTTAATCTCTAGCATACTCCCTGACATATTCTTAATTAAACTTTGATTAAAGAATCAATGATCTCTAGCTTAATTCAAAACAATCACAGTTTAGGCAACCACATCCTAGTTTGGATATTCTAGGCTTTGTATTGGCATCATTCTTGCCTCTTGAATTGATATAGGCCCATCCTAATGGGTTTCCCCTTTCCATGATTTAGGAAGAGAGGGTCCTTAGTTAGTTAGGGAAATATTTCCTCAGGTGGCCATGTTGTTTACACTTGAAGCATTTGTTCTCATGGAAAATCTCGTTGCGTTATCTTTATTCTTGATATATAGTTGAGAGAGAGCTCTTCTTTCTAATCTTGATATATAGTTGAGAGAGAGCTCTTCTTTCTAATCTTATTGTCTAAAATATTGGTCTTTCTTATGATCTTGCCAATGATGATCTCAATAGGAAAGGGAAAATTTTCACTTGATGACCTTGTTGTTGGCATCTAAACCATCTTCTTTCTTGAAAAGTCCAGATGCAATGTTTACGAGTCGAAGATCTACTCTCTAACCCTGTTATCCCTATTTCTTGACCTTGATTTTGCTCTTGCAATTCCTCTTAGCCAAGGGTGGGCTTGACGTTCCTCTTAAATTAGGGGACCTTTTCTTGATTAGCATGAAAGGACTCACGTCCTTCTAGACACTTTCCATATTAAAAACTTTATCACAGTCTCTGGCTATAATTATGGCTTTTAAAATGGAGGATGGTTTTGCATTCTTGAGTAGGTTATTCAAAGGTGGATTAAGCTTCCAAATGAATCGATGGAGAAGAGTTACCTCATCCATCTCTAGAGAAAATCGAAGAATTTTAGCAAAAGTTTGGTGGTATTCTTCCAGGGTCTTCTCTACTTGGGGGTAGCTCCAAAAATTCATTCATTTTGTCCCCCATTTAGCAAAAGTTTGGTGGTATTCTTCCAGGGTCTTCTCTACTTGGGGATAGCTCCAAAATTTCATTCATTTTATCCTCCTGGGAGACAAAACCTTTCACGAAGGTGTATTTTCATGGCATCCCATGACAATTGATTCTGGTTCCAATGGTTAGATTGACAATAGTTCTTCCAACTAATCTGGGCATTTCTTGTGATTTTTAACAAGCAAGGGAGAACTTGCTTCTTTCATTATGTCCAACTACATCGAAATACTCATCTCCATGGAATCTATCCAAGCCTCTACTTCTTCTCCCAAATTATTTCCTTCACCTTTGAATGGTTTGGTTGGGCTCCCGTGAAAGGCTTCTTTAATGCCATTATCCAAGCTTTCTTGGTGAGACACTTTCTATTGCCTGAAAAGTATCCAAGAAGTCTCTTAAACTCAAACTCTCTTTCTTAAGAAAAGGTCTTTACTTAGTTGGTCTATATAAATTTCATGATATTTCCTATATGATATAATTAGTACCACACTTAACATGGTTAACTGTTGGGACACTCTCCATCGACTAATAATTCTATTCATTTAAATCGACTCCTCCATAAAATCTGACCTCATATATTATAAGAAGAGTAATACTCTCCTTAAATTGCTCTAATAGGTTGAAGCAATAATTATTCATTACCATCAACGATAGCTAACTAACTTTACTTATATCCTTGGTCATGGGCATGCTAATCTAGAATTTCCATCACAATAAAATCATGAAAGGGTAAACTTTCAAGTCTCCATTGGTAATACTCGAGATTTTTGTTCAACTATTTTTTTTGGTCATTACTGAGCCACCTTCCTTTCAAGAAACAACCTTCTTAGAACTTTGACTCTCCTATTCTTGTTGGATAATAAGGATTTAAAAAAAAACATACAAACTTCAAAAAAGACTAAGTGTCATCAAGAAAACAATTCAAAATTTAATCTTCCCTTACCATCTACCATAAAACTATCATCCACGAAAAGTTAAAAACTATCAAATACCTATCATAGCACCACATTTGAAGGCACTCAAGATTAATACATCTGAGAGCTTCATTTTATGGGAATTACACCTCTGATGCCTTGGGATTAACACATACAAGGGTTCTCAGGATTAACACATCATCTGAGAGTTAGTTCATCCGAGATGGGGTCACGATCCCGGACAACCATCCTAGTGTAAAACATCCAGTGGATGGCATTCACTCAACTATTCAAACCTACATTGGAACCTTACACAGGTCTCTCCTTAATGGAGTTATAATCTTAATAATTTACAATATACAAATTAATGAGATATATCATAAAAATTTCTCTAAACAAAGTTTTGGTCTATCCTTCTAGTCATCAGTCACATCAACTGGTTTCTTAATTTGATCACTCCTCGGAAGTTTTCCTCCCCAATCTTACTTCTCAAATTTATTGTACAAATATCTTACATGTGCACCCCCAATATACAAGCACAATTTCATAGGATGATTGTCTCAACATGTGAGGATATTCAAACCACTTCTATGGCCAATAGAGATGATTGGTTCATCCTTATATGATAAACAATCACTTGTTTTAAGCCCTTGAATAACAAATCCTAAGAAGTAAGATCATCTCTAATACCGATTGTAAGGTCCCCGCCCTAGCTAAGGCAATGGGATCCTTTTGATAGGCAACTATGTCCCCTTGCCTTCGATTGACAACACCTTGAACTCTTGGAAGTATGAGGATACAAGAAAATGAAGGGACCTAACTCTATCTCATATGGAGGAAACGTAATTATTCTAATAGGAATCTATTCCTCCAATCAAACTGTGCTCAATGTGCGTGATCGAGGATGGAACAAGTCCACACTTGGTTCATGGAAGCCAACGCCTTTTTCCTCTTTTCTTTATGAGACACGGCCACCACTGACTCATTCTCCTAAAATGGAACTTTTTTGGGCACTATTCTATTACGGATCATAAATAATAATTATGTTGGAAAGTTACCTGACTCAGCGAGTCCAACCATCTATAGGATGGCGCATCGGGGCATCCATCCACCCACGCACCCAATCATTTTTTTAATCTAATTAGGTCCTACCACACTGTGAAACATATAAAAAGATGTTCTTTAATTAAAGACGTTCCACAATGTTCCTTAAAAAACAGCCTTTGAGAATAATATTTACATCAAACAATTCTTACAGCAAAATGTTCACAAAAGAGACCCTGAAATCGGGTCAATAAACAAATCCAAGCTTCCATATCCATGTCCACAAACATATCCAAACCAATACCAACCCACCGATGATCTAGAATTTGGTCTTCCAGCCTAAACTAGTTGGGCATACCTCACGGACCATACTCCCTCGTCGTCGATGACCAGTCTCAGTGAGGGCCAAGCCAGCCTATCACCCTCTTAGGTCCTGCCACTTATACCAAACCCTCCTGCTCCTCAAAGGGGACATCTACTCATAAGGTAGGCTAATTCACCGCCCTAACTTGGGCCCACAAAACTAGGCAGCATCATAATCTTATGTCCACCCTTGCAGGGTGGAAATCCAATTCCTAGTGGCATAGGAGTGGATTACCCTGGGCCAAAACTCCCGGGCTTAGAGAGGAGCTAGAAAATTAGGGGAGAAGATGTACCTACAGATTAGCAATGAAACCAACAAACATATCCATAAAAATAAAAAATTTTCTTTTTAATAATTCATTATACTATTTCTATCGTAATTTGTATCTTAATTAAACTTTAACTAGTAAATCAATCAAATAGATCACTACTGACAATTAATAGCGAAGCTGGGGACATACCTCAACCCCCAAGAATGCTATATAATTGAAAAACTAAAAATATATACCTTATAGAAATTATGTAGAAATCTATCTTTTATCATTGTCTTTGTTCATTAACAAGAGCTTCGGAACTTGAAATATGAGAACAGAGAGTTTTCTAATGCCTTCTCGTAGAATTGGAATCATCCGACCATCCCCGAGCTTAATCTCCTCTTGCTCGTACTCTGACTCTTCTCTCTTTCGAATCACTATGGCAAAGTAGGTCTTCTCTCTTTCGAATCACTATGGCAAAGTAGCCTTCTCTAGTAGGTCTACGGCATACTATTCTTCCTTTTAAAAAAAAACTATGGAGTAGTAGTCTCTTCCTCCGAAAGACCATACCAAACTAGCCTTCTCTTCCAAGAGATTAGATAAGAATAAAGGGATATATACATCTGAAGGTCTAGAATCACCTTGTGGCTACTTGTTGTCTTCTTACAGTTTTCCTATATAGAGACCCTGACAAAACTAGCAAATTGTTTTGGCCATAACTCTCTGATAAAAACTCAGAATATGGTTTTATACCCAATCAAAAGAAGCGAAAGGCATCTGGTCTACAAGCTAACGCGAGTAGAATAGACAAAAAACGTCTGTATATAGCCGTCGCAAATACGCCATCTTTAGAAACACGTTTCTTTTTCATATTTTTAGTGTCCATGGCCTCTAAATATGTAAAAGTACTATAAATATGACCTCCTATCACCTAAATTTGAAATTCTATTTTTGGAGATATTTATCTCTTAATAGATCTATTTTTGTTTTCTTATTTCTTTTCATATTTCTGGAGCTAATATTTTTACTCTATCACTTTCTTAATGTTTCTAGCCTTATAGTCTCTCTCTAAGTGCACTCTCTTTCTTCTTGAAATCTATATTAAAATATGGCTTAGGAGGGTTCTTACACTTTTAGTGGTAACTCCTTTTGGCTTCCCCACCTTGTCGGCCCATCATTGTCCCCTTAGACATCCCCGGACAAGATGGACCCTTTGACCAATGCAAATAGAAGACCATTCGACCATGGATAGCCCCATTGGCAAATCATTCACGGCATGGTAAGCCTTCCCATTCAGTGGACAACCCCTGTAAGTAAGTGTTCTCCAAGTTAGACAACCTATTCTGAGACCAATCTAAGTGTTTCATGGACATCCCATTGCAAGCATGGCCATATCTCTCCCCGTTCTGGTAATAAGTGTTCTTCAATTTGGAGAACCCATTCCAATCTAAGCATGGACATATGATGCCAATCATGGACAAGAAAGAGCCCATCTAGCTCAAAAACATTCCATCCCATTTTGTGCATATACAGCCCATCCCATGCACACATGTAGTCCATCACGCTCACATGCAGCCTATCTTGCACACATACAACTTATACCGCTCATATGCAACCTACATGATGCCCATACAGCCCCTCTCGCACACATATAACCAAACATGTCCTATGGCCATTTCACATATATATAGCCCATCCCATGCACACATGCAATATCACACTCACATGCAACCCGTCGTGCACACTTACAACTCATACTGGTCACATGCAACCTATATAGTTCCTATAAAGTCCATCTCGCACACATACAACCTATTCCACACACATACAACCCATCTCGTCCCCATATAGCCCCTCCCACACACATTTAGCCCTTTTAGCTCACAAACAACCTATGTCATGGGGCCATTCAGCCTATCCCTGCGCACATACAACCCATCTAGATTACCCATCTAGTTTACAAACAACCCATCCCAGATCCATACATTCCATCACACACACATACAGCCCATCTAGATTACCCATCTAGTTTACAAACAACCCATCCCACATCCATACATTCCATCACGCACACACACAGCCTATTTGGTGCCCATATAGGCCTACATAAAACCCATCCATCTCACAAACAACCCATCTTGTAAACATACAGCCCATCTAGAATCATAAACAATCCATCCTGTCATCTAGATTACAAGCCAGTCCATCCAACTCAAAAACAATCCATCCCATTGGCATACAAACCATCTCGCACATATATAGCCCATCCCATACACACATGTAGTCCATCATGCTCACATGTAACCCTCTTACACATACAACTTATATTGCTCATATGCAACCTATCCGATGCCCATATAGCCCCTCCCACACACATACAACCAATCCAAACATGTCCTATGGCCATCTCACACATATATAGCCCATCCCATGCACCCATGTAGCATCACACTCATATATAGCTTGTCGTCATGCACACATACAACTCATACTCGGGTCACATGCAACCTATACAGTCCATCTTGCACTCATAGAGCCTATCCCACACACATACAACCCATCTTGTACGCCCATATAGCCCCTCCCACACACATTTAGCCCTTTTAACTCATAAACAACCCATGTCATGGCCACTCAGCCCATCCCGCACACATAAAGCCCTTCTAAATTAGCCCATCTAGATTACAAACAACCCATCCCACATCCATACATACCATCATGCACACATACATCTCTTCGGTGCCCATACAGGCCCTCCCATATACATATAACCCATCCATCTCGCAAATAACCCATCTTGTGTGCATATACAATAATACATACAGCCCATCTACCATCTAGATCACAAACAACCCATCCCACGTCCATACATCCCATCCCACACACATATAGCCTAATTGGTGCTCTCATATACATACAACCCATCTAGCTCACAAACAACCCATCTCACGACCATACAACCCATCTAGAATCACAAACAACCCATCCCATGCACATACAACCCATTTAGATCACAAAGAAGCCATCCCATGTCCATACATCCCATCCCACACAAACATATAACCTATATAGTGCACAAACAACCCATCTCATGGCTATATAGCCCACATAGAGTCCATCCACTCTCACAAACCCATCCCACACATACAATATGCATGGCATATCATGGGCATACATGATGGCATGCATGACCATCATGGTGATGTATGTATACACATGTATAATCCCATACTCACATGGACATGCTCTTACCACCACATCACCTCAGGTCCACGTCAGCAAAACCTTGGCACCAAAAGCTCGCCGCCAAGTGCTTGCCCCAAAAAAGGCTCATCGCCAAATACTCACCAAAAAAACAACCTCCAAATTACAGAACATATAATTTCAAGACAAAGATTCATAACTAACTTTGCGTATATCTTCTTCTACATATGTCTCTATATGTGTATATATCAGCACTTTAGCGCATAAAAAATCATTTGGATCTAGAAAGAAAGTGTCATCTCCGATCCAATATGCCTATTAAGATCTTATTCCTAAGCTACTAAGTTAAGTTAAAAGTAGTCAATAAAACCAAGGCAAGTTACTTCCTAAGCTAATGCATGGCACACCCACCGATGGGTAGTTTTCCCCATGGACAAATGTCAAACAAACTTGATTTATTTGGATAAGTAATAATAAATCTTGATTTTGTAATTTCTTGAGTAAATATATGTTGAGGGTATCCTAATTTGGATCGATGTAATGGCTATCTAAAATCAATATCTATAGTATGAGCAGAAGGATGAAGTTGCCTATAAGAAACTATTTGAAAAGATAAATAAATATGTTTTTCCCTAAATTTTTGGATTGGTTTTTTCGGATTTTCTTTAGTCTACACCCTGCTTTCCAGATTATTACTCTTACCATATAGTCAAAAGTAAATCGAACTTTGTGTTGATGCATGAGTACTAACAACATTAGTACCAACCAGGTGGAACATGTTTCCAGCTACCTGAGGTCAAGATCTACAAGGTCAATCCATATCCTGAAAAGGATACAGATCATCTAGAGTGTCAAAAAGGCGGATGTTTAGCAAGAGGTGGAATTTCTTTACTAAAATATGTGATCTTTTCACATCACGCCTGTTTGGTGGAATGGGTAAATCACTAGCCCTAGAATCTCCATAGCATTCTGAATAAAATTTGTGGATATTTCCATCTCTCTTTCAAGCACACTAATAGAACTTTTAAGTTCTTTAGCTTGTGTCTCCAAGAGCTTATCTTTTCTTTCCAATTCATGATTTGCTTTCAGATTGTGAATCTCTTCTTCATATTCATCTAGCTTATTAACTTCTCCTCTTAACTCTCTAGATCTAGTAGCTTTCTTTTTAAGTTGGTTAATCTTCTGAATATCTTGAGCTTGCTGGTCTTCCAGTGTTGCATTTCTTTTTTCCAGCTCTTGATTTACTCGCTTCAAAGCTGTCACTTCATTTTTGAGATATTTTGCATTATGATTAATAAGCCTTAGCCTATTCTTTATAAATAATACATTCTCTTTGAACACAACTAAGATATTCATCCTACTTATTTGCCCTTATCATCTTGCTCAAGAAGTACTTGTTTTCTCTAATTGACTAATTACTCTCTCAACTTTTACAATTGGTCTAATTCCTTTTACATGGAGTTAGTAGACATCATTGCTAAGCTAATGAATGCCTGGTCTCTCAATTTGGACAAGAATTGAAGAAATTAGAGCACTTTTCCTACTGGTTTTTACTGGTTTTACTGGTTTTTCTCAAAACAGAGAAGGGAATTTGATATTTTTGGTATGTATGCACCTTGGTTGGTGTTAATATGCAGGTGTCAATGCAAGTTATCCACACTCGATTGAACCACTACATTGCAAGTTATCCACACTTGATTGAACCACTACATTGCAATTTGAAGCCTTGGAAAGCGCGCTAAAACAGGGTACTTTGGACTGCGTATGCCAATTCAATTAGAGTGACTTTCTACATCAACAGTGAAGTTCGTTGAGTACTTTGGAGTATTTGGAACACTTATTAGAGTGTGGTTGAGCTGAGGAAGGCTCATTTACAGAATTGGACGAGTGCGGAAGGTGCATTTGCATTGAGCAAATATGTCAGACAACCCAGTACAGATTGTGGGTGAGAAATTAGATAGAAAGAACTTCTAGGCATGGAAGTACATGATTAAAAGCTTTCTGAAAGGAAAAGGATTTTGGAACCTTGTTACACGTGCGGAGCCAGAGCCGAGACAAGCTATACAACAACAGGTTGTAGCTCATAAACAGTGGTAAGAGAGAGCATACAAAGTTTTGCATTACCTGTCTATATGTATCTCAGATGCTATACTCATACATATACATGATGCTGAGAATCCCAAGGATGCATGGGATACGTTGGTAAAGCTGTTTGATACAGATACTAGTGCTCGTAAGTCTCAGTTTTGAGACACCAGATTCATAATGTGAAGCGCAAAGGAAGGAGTATTCATGATTAGTACAAGAGATAAAGAAGTATGCAGATGCATTGGCAACTATCAATGCCCCCATGCCTTATGATAATTTGGTAGACATTACCTTGCGTGGTATTGGCAAGGAGTACAAGTCTTTTGATACATCTATCTCTGTTCCGAGTACAGGTTTACCAAATTTTGATGAGTTGGTTTCACTCTTGCTTGTTGAGGAAATCAAACTCAGTGACTCTTTTCATGATGCATCTACTAGCCATGATGATAATGACAGAAATCAAGCTTTCTATTCACAAAGGGGATTTAGAGGCAGGGGGAGATTTGCATCACGAGGTCGTGGTAATGGTCGTGGATGGCAGGATAGGTCACCACAACAGAATTTTCAGCCTACATATGGTGCTAGAGGTGGTCGTGGATATACACCTCAGAGAAGCAGAGGTAATCCTCGTGGAAGAGGACGTTGGAAAGGCCAACAAGCATCTATGCAAAATGTGGAATGCCATTACTGTGGAAAGCTTTGTCATATGGCACGTGATTGTTACTGCAACAAACAAAATGATTTGAGAGGGGGTAGAGCACAACATGGTGGAAATTATGCAAATGGTGGAAATTTTGCATCAAGCAGTGATGATGGCAGCGCAAATCACTTGTTTGCCATGAAACATGTCGTGGGATCTATGATGACAAATGGTGACAGTGTGATGACACTTGGTATATGGACTCTGGAGCATCAAACCATACGACTTATCATGGCGAATGGTTTAAACATATGCAGCCAATGGATGTGAAAGGCTATGTGAAAACAGGTGATGATTCCCAACATGCTATCACTCATGTTGGAAGTGTACCATTGGTGATGCACAATGGTGAAACAAAGTCTATGGCAGATGTCTTGAACAAGGTTTACAGGTTCATTTCAATGAGCATGGTTGCTTTGTTGAGGATTTCAAAAATGGATGTAGAGTCATTGCCAAAGGCAAGAAAGAAGGCAGGTTATTTAAGTTGGATGCTGGGATTCCTGAGTTGAAATCGGCCATGTTCTCTAAAAGCCAAAATGTGGTACAGGACATTGACATGTGGCATAAAAGGATTGGACATGTGAACATACAAAGGTTAAAGAACATGCAAGCAAGAGGCATTGTTAGTGGGCTGCCTAGATTCAAGTATGATGGGAATATGCATGTCTGTGATGCTTGCTAGTTTGGAAAGCAAGCAAGGTTGTCATTTCCTAAAGAAGGCAACATGAGTAACAGGCCACTTGAGATAGTTAATAGTGATGTATGGGATCCTGCTCAAAACCCATCCATGAAAGGTAGCTTGTATTATGTGACATTCATTGATGATTTCAGCAGAATGACTTGGATTTACTTTCTCAGAGAGAAAAGTGAAGTGCTGGGAAAGTTTATGGACTTCAAAGCTTTTGTAGAGAAGCAATATGGCTCTTGGATAAAATGTTTGAGGACAGATGGAGGTGGTGAATACACCTCACATGCTTTTGATAATTTCTTGAGAAAGCATGGCATAAGAAGGCAGATAAACTTGCAGGTACACACCTCAGCAAAATGGTGTTGCTGAGAGAAAAAATAGAGTCATTTGTGATGTGGCTAGGGCAATTCTCAATGAAAAGAGCATGCCAGACTATTATTGGGCAGAAGCATGTGCCACAGCGGTGTATGTACTTAATAAGACACCCACAGCAGCAGCCATACATAGAAGTACGCCAGAGATGCGTCTTACAGGTTTTAGGCCAAACATTGGACACCTCAAAGTGTTTGGTAGCATAGCTTATGTGCATGTGCCAGATGAGAGAAGGAAGAAGTTAGATCCTAAGGCAGAAAAGTGCATTTTTGTTGGGTATGCACAGGATCGCAAGGCATATAAATGTTACAATCCACAAACTAGGCAAGTAGTTATCTCATGAGATGTGGTGTTTGATGAACTTGCTAGTTGATACAAGGCAAAGGATGAGGGTGTCATTGATTCCGTTGATGCTGATGTGCATGTGAACTTGCCACAAGCAAGTTCTATTTCTATGTCTAGGTCAGCAGAGTTTGAGAGTAGCACTATACATCCATGGTCAGGACGCTTGAGACATGAGAGTGTGAGCACTGGGAGTAGTGCTGTGGATAAAGGAAAAAAGAAGGTTGAAGGAATTGGCATTACAGGTTATGAGTCGTCAAGTTCAGAAAGTTTGGATGAGGAACTTGGCATACCAGTTTTACGCACACCAGGTGCAAGGCAGGATAGATATGTGCCTCCACATGCTAGAGTGACAGGTGTTCAGAGTGATCCGCATGCATTGCAGAGGTCCCAAAGGGTCAGGTATCCAGTTGACAGGTTGACATATCGTGACTTTGCTATGCATTACGCATATATGACCTCTTTGGTGAAGCATGTGGAACCTATATGCTATACAGAGGCTATTGGGAAGCATGTATGGGAGAAGACAATGGATGTTGAGATGGATGCATTGGTCCATAATGAAACTTGGGATTTGGATGCCTTACCACAAGGCAAAAATGTCATTGATTGCAAATGGGTTTATAAGGTGAAATGCAAATCAGATGGTTCCATTGAGCGCCATATGCACAAACCCAAGGCTTGGACTATGATGAAACATTTAGTCCAGTTTTGCAAAGATGGGAACAGTGAGAGCAGTCATTTCTATGGCTGCAGCAAATGGTTGGGAAATACATCAAATGGATGTGAAAAATGCATTTCTAAATGGTGATTTACAAGAGGAAGTTTATATGGCACAGCCAGAAGGATAGAGGTACCCCACTCATGTATGAAGATTAAAGAAAGCATTACATGGTTTGAAGCAAGCACCTCGTGCTGATAAGCCGATATCTTATCTCCCTTGGATTTCAGGTTTCTTCAATAGATTCTTCACTCTATGTAAAGAAAACAGATCATGGGATTGTCTTGCTTGTCATCTATGTAGATGACTTGATTGTCACAGGAGATCATGCTACAGATGTTATGCATGTCTCAAGAAGGCACTGAGTGGGCAGTTTGATATGAAAGACTTGGGTGAATTGAGATATTTTCTTGGGATTGAAGTGATCAAAGACCATGCAGGGACATGGTTAGTGCAACGCCAATATGCATTGGATATGTTGGTAAAATATGGGATGACAGGGTGTAAGCCAATGAGTACACCTTTGGAGCAGAATGTGAAGCTGCGGGGGACTGATTTTGGTGAAGAGTTGGATGATCCATCTATGTATAGAAAGATGGTTTGGCAGTCTTATTTACATGACTATCACACGACTGGATCTCAGTTATGCTGTGGGGCTAGTAAGCCAATTTATGCAAAGCCCCAAAAAACCTCATCTGGATGCAGTGAGACGCATTATGAGCTATGTAAAGACCACTGCACATTATGGTCTTCTTTATGAGCATGGTAAAGGCTTGGATGTACACGGCTACACAAACGTAGATTGGGCAGGTAGCTCGTATGACAAGAGGTCTACTAGTGGTTATGCCTTTACATTTGGAAGTGCAGTGGTGAGTTGGAGCAGTAAGAAGCAACCTACTGTTGCTTTATCTAGTACAGAGGCTGAATATAGGGGTGCAGCCATTGCTACATGTGAAGGAGTATGGTTAAAGAGTCTCTTGTTGGCTGATTTGGGTGAGCCTATTGATGGCAAGGTTGTCATTCATTGTGACAACATGAGCAGCATACAGTTGGCCAAGAATCCAGTTTTTATGCGCGGACCAAACATATAGAGGTCCATTATCATTTTGTCAGAGAGAAAGTGTTGGATGGTACAGTGGATTTGCAGTATGTGAAGATTGAAGAGCAGGTGGCCGACATCTTTACAAAGCCACTTAGCAAGGAGAAGTTTGAGTACTTCTGTACTATGTTGGGAGTACATGAGATGAGCTTGAGGGGGAGTGTTGAGAGCTTTGATAGCCCAAGCTCATCTACATCTTCATCTATGATGGCAGTGCATCATGAGCTTGAGAGGGGCTGTTGAGATTCAAGCTCGATGTCAGCTTGTGCCAGTTACACTATGTGCTGGCACGTTAGATAGTAACATGTGTGACATAAATGACCGCGTCCAGCTGGTCATAGAGTGTGGACATTAGCTAGGGTTACTGTGTGTGGACACAACACAAGCAGTGTGTTGTAGATTATGGATTATGGCTTTATGCATTGTGTGAGAAAGGATATGGCTTCTCTCTATGGTTAGGGTTTGATTAATACATTAGGGTTTGCTCCTGTGTGTGTGTCTCCTCTCCCTCTACTTGTTTTTCATTAGATTCTAGAATCTAACTTGACAAAAGAAGTGGATTATGGAATCCAGCTTGACACAAGAAGTGGATTCTAGAATCCAATTTGACAGAAGAAGTGGATCCTGGAATCTAAAAAGCACCAAAAACACAAGGGTTTGTGAGGAAGAAGGAGAGAAAACTTTGTTGAAGCTATCTTGCCCATGTTGAAGCTTTTTGCCCTTATGAAGCTTTGAAGATTTTGTTTTGGAGAATCCACCTTCTCTACAGCGCTACACGTATGCTACCAGAGGAGGTGAGCCGTTTTGCTTTGCAAACTTTACAAGGTTTGTTTTCGCTTAAAGATTTGCTAATTTGTTGTGTTTGCGTTGGCCACAAAAGCTCGCTTCTTCTTCTTTGCTCTTTATTGTGCAAGGAGTGGCCATAAAAGTATGCACTTTTTTGCCACAAAACCATGCATTTTTTTGTGTGCAAGAAGCGATATGGATTGGGTAGAGAAGGCAGGAGCAAACGGCTTGAAGCCTGGCAGTGGCTGCGCAAGGGAGGCAAAGGTGGGCGCAGAACGACGGGGGGTGCCCGGAGGTCACATGGAGTCAAAGGGCTGAAAGGGCAAAGGGGGAGGGGTGGGTAGGCATTAAAGAGAGTAATGGAATTAGGGTTAGGGTTTTAACAATGCACACACACAAGATAGAGAAGCTTGAGAGCACACAAACTCACTAGAATAGAATGAAAAAATGTGTACCAAATACAAAAGATAAGTACACACCCCAAAATGAGTAGATAAGAGGTTGTACATATGTGGGAAAAAACCTCCTAGTGAGGGAAATGTTGGGGTAAAGGCGTTATGCCCACCCTTATAGTGTGTACAAGCCCATAAGTTATAGTACATAGTACACTTAGTACTTTTAATGTACTAAGTGCACTATGTGTACTAGTGCAATATACATGTGTGATAGGGGAGTCACACACTCATGCCTCATGAGTTGACTTATCCCCACAACTCTCTCTCTCTCTCTCTCCCTTGTGTTTCTCTGTGTATGTCTCCCACATAACTCTTAACCCTAATTCTCTCCCCATCAACTGGTATCAGAGTTGGGGGTGCCTCTGCTTGTTCGTCTGCTCTTGCTAGGAGCTATCGCTAAGCACTAAAGGGCAAGGAGCCTCGTCAACATTGACGCAAGGGGTGCTGCCTGCCAACGCCTTGTAGCGCTGGATCCGTGGAACGAAGGCTGACGAGCGTTGAGCCATAGGCGATTGCAGCTGGGAGCGATGGCGTAAAGATACGCAAGCAAAGTCGACTTCAGGCGTGTAGAAGGCGCACGGCGAAGCAAAGCGAAAGCCAGCCCAAGTCGCGTGTAGAGGCTAAGCAGCCAGGCGAACGTGACGTGGAGTTCTAGCGCAAGGCGAGCGAACTGAAGCGAACGTGACGTGGAGTTCTAGCGCAAGGCGAGCGAACTGAAGCGAACGCAAGGCAGCAATCAGGCGAGTGGCGCTAGGCTTGAGCGAAGGCGAATACAAGGCTGGCCGCTATCGCTGGACGTAGGCAACTGAGCCAGGCGTGCCCAGCCATTCAGGCGCCTACAGCCGCCAGGCGTTGAGCGTGGAGGGCTGGTCGTGGGGGTCAGCCAGGTGCAGCCACGCTGCCCAGCAGCTGGCGTCAGGATCTCTTCTGCCCAGCAGCACTCGATGATCTCTCTCATCAACAAGGCACTCTTTCTGCACCAACAATCTGCAGCAGCAAGAATTGCCCCCATCTCCTGCAACAGCCTGCAAATTGAAGGAAAATCAGAAATTACAAGGTATTTTCCTCAATTTTTTTTTGGGATTTGCAATTGAGCAAGTACAATCAACAATTGAGCAGATACAGGTGTCAAATTGCTCAATTTTGAGCAAAATTGGCAAAATTGGGTGACATTGGTCACAATCAGGATCAATTTGCAGGAAATTGGTCAAATCAGGATCAATTTGCAGGAAATTGGATGTCGAAATTTGGGGCTTTTGATGTAATTGTGCAATTAAGCACTCATACATGCTGTATGATGTGAAAAATCGCACATTTGGGCAAAATTGCAGCAAATTGTAGTGCAAATCAAGGGGCTTTTGTGCCGATTTGGTTGATTTGCATGCAGGCAATCGCATTTGATGCTGTGGATAATGTGTTGATGCCTTACAAGCACTCAATGTGCCTGTAAATCAAGGGGCTTTCATGTATTTGATGTATATGTGGCTAGGGGGAAGCATCGTTAACACTCTGGATGCCTTCATGTGCGTCAATGTACCATGCATGATCAGAAATTGATCTCAAATCAAGGGGCTTTTCAAGTTTGTATGCTTGTTGAGCTTGGCAAAGCAGCAGGCAAGACATTTATGCCTTGAATCCTCAGAAATCAGCTTGCAGTCAAGGGGCTTTTGCCCAATTTCTGTTCGGAACTGTTGTATGCAGTGTTCGGGACTGTTAAAGTCTGATTTTCACTCATTTGGACAGCCAGGAGAGCAATTATTGCTATTGTACCTGCTGGTACAGATTTGGCACAGCTTTGTGCATGTTTTGGCATGGCTGTACACTGTTTTGAGTGACCAAAAGGTTCAATTTCAGCTGATGAACTTGCCGGTACAGGTTTGGTACATCATTGGTGAGCACTTGGTACTGCTGTACAGCACTTTGGAAGGGCAAAAGAGCACATTTAAGGTGCTGTCCAAAATCTGCAGCAACCAGATTTTGGTGTTTTCATCACATAAAGTGGGAGAAAAGTTGCATTTGTGCTTCCACAGTGGGAGATAAAGCTTGGGAGAAAAACTGTGAGCACTTTGTGTGCTTTTGGTGCAGTGTTTGCACATTTTGCAGGGAGTCAGGCATTGACAGGTTGCATTTTGCTATAGCAACCACAGGTGAGAGCTCTTCATTGCTTCACATCAAGAAGCTTGAAGGCTCGCATAATTATGATATTTGGCAAACCCAGTGCTACAATGTGTTGCTCCAGAAAAAGCAGCACAAGCCTATCAAAGAAAGGGGTGTAATGCCCGCTTCTCTTACTGCTGAAGAGTGGGAAGATATGGATGAGCTGGCAAGATCTACTATAATGTTGTCTGTGTCAGACTCATTACTTTTCAGCATTCGTGAAGAGAAGACAGCTTGGGGAATGTGGCAGAAAAAAAGGCGACCAGAGAGGATACAGGCAGCTCCAAGAGGGATTCAGCAGGCGACCAGCATGACAGGGCTGAATACGACCAGAACAGAAGGACAGAAATCAGCAGGAGCCATCAAGGAGAAGAGGGAAAGACCAAAGCTCCTCGCTACCCTTTGCCACGCTTATGTTTCGCCGTGTGTGCCTTCGCCTAGCGCTGGCTCCTTCGCTTACTTGTCCAGTGCTAATGCGCTTTGCAGCCACTACAAAGGTCTGTTGCAGCATGTCACTTCGCCTCTATGCTGAAGGAGAAAAGGCTGCCCTCGACTCCTTCTCTTTCAACCCAGCCAGTAGGCGTGGGCTGGCTCAGCTGCTGCCCAACAGCTGGGCATAGGCAGCCCAGCCATTGTGGGCTGCTCAGCTGCTGCCCAGCCAGCAGCGTGGGCTGCCCCAGCTGCCCAGCAGCCACGAGCAGCCCTGCAGAGTCATTTTCAGCATTCGTGAAGAGAAGACAGCTTGGGGAATGTGGCAGAGATTTCAGATATGGATGAGTTGGCAAGATCTACTATAATGTTGTCTGTGTCAGACTCATTACTTTTCAGCATTCGTGAAGAGAAGACAGCTTGGGGAATGTGGCAGAGATTGCAGGACTTGTATGCCCAACAAAGTGCCTCAAGCAAAGTGTATTGGTTGAAGAAACTCATAGGCCTTCAGATGAAGGAAGGGGCTTCTATGACAGCCCATCTAAATGAGTTTAATGGTATTGTCAGCCAGGTCATCAATCAAAAGTTGGCAATGGACGATGAGTTCAAAGCCACTTTTTTGTTATGCACTTTGCCAGAGAGTTGGGACACATTTAGGACAGCCACTAGCAATTCGAATGCTATGCTGTCATATGCAGATGTTGAGGGTGCTCTTCTTCAAGAAGAGATGAACAGGAAAAACAACTCTGTTGGAAAGTCCAATGCAATGAATGCACGTGGGAGATCCCAGCAAAGGGGGAAAAGCCAAGAAAGGGGAAGGAGCAAGTCTCGCTCCAAAAAGGATTTGGAATGCCATTATTGTGGCAAGAAGGGACACATTAAAAAGCAATGCTACAAATGGAAAAATGATCAAAAAGAAAAGGGAAAAGGCAAAGACAAAGACAAGGATGAAGCCAAAGATGTAAAGCCGAAGGGCAAAAGTGGAGTCAAAATTGAAGAAATCAATGTGTCACATGCAGGTGGCAGTGAGGATGAGGTCCTCTTTACGTCTTCACTTGATGCCCATTCACTTCTTACAGGTGGTCATGGTATGCACTCATGGATCATTGATTCAGGTGCCTCCTTTCATGTCACAGGTTGCAGAGACTTGTTTGTCAGGTACACTGCTGGCAATGAAGGAGTGGTTTATTTGGGTGATAACCATGCATGCAAGATTCTTGGCAGAGGTGATGTAAGGCTTGTATTTTCAGATGGCTCACAGCTTATGCTCCATGATGTCAGGCATGTGCCTGAGATCAAGAAGAATCTGCTTTCTACTGGACAGCTTGATGATGCTGATTATGTTACCACATTTGGTAGTGGAAAGTGGAAAATTAGTAAGGGCTCACTGGTTGTTGCCAGAGGCTCTAAGGTGGACACTCTTTACTTTATGCATGCAGGTGTTTGTCACCATGCTAATGTAAATGCAACCGAGCTGCCGGAAATCTCTATGTGGCATAGCCGGTTGGGACACATGAGTGTTAAAGGAATGGAGCAATTGTCTCGTTTGGGTTACTTGCCTTCTCTAAAGTTTTCAAGTTTTCAATTTTGTGAGCATTGTATATATGGTAGGCAACTGCAGTGCCCCCACAAGAAAGCTCTTGGACAGAAAGATGCTCAGTTAGAGCTTGTGCATACAGATGTATGTGAGATGCCTCAGCTTTCTTTGGGAGGGGCAAAATATTTTGTGTCTTTTATTGATGATGCCACACGCAAGGTGTCGGTTTATCCTCTTCGTTTGAAGAGTGATACATTCTCAGTGTTTGAGAAGTTTGTTGCTCTTGTTGAGAATCAAACTGGCAAAACACTGAAGGCTTTGCGTTCCGACAATGGTGGAGAGTATATGTCCAAACAGTTTCAGGACTTTTGTGATGCTAAAGGCATCAAGAGGGAGCTCTCTACTCCTTATGATCCTCCACAAAACGGGACAGCAAAGAGGATGAACAGGACCATACAGGAGAAGGTCCGTTCTATGTTGTCACATGCTGCATTACCTCATGGTTTTTGGGCTGAAGCTGTTATGACAGCCGTTCACCTTATAAACAGGTCACCTAACACGAGGCTTGGTGGGAAAGTGCCAGTAGAAGTATGGACAGGGAAGCCTCCGTCATACAAGCACTTGAAAGTGTTTGGTTGCGTTGCGTACGTGCACATACGCAAGGAAATGCGCACCAAACTTGATCCTAAGTCTCACAAATGCATATTCCTAGGATATGGTGACAGAGGTGAAATGGGGTATAGACTTTGGGATCCCATGAATAGAAAGATCATACGCAGCAATGATGTCATTTTTGATGAAACATGCATGTATAAGGAGCCTGCAAGGCAACAGGAGCCTGGCAGAGTCATCTTTGATGATGATGGACATCATGGACAACAACAAAGGGCTGTAAATCAGCCATTACAGCAGCAAAACCAACCCTTAAATGGTGCTGAAAATGGTCCAAATGGACAGCCAGAGATGGCAGAAGATATCCCTATGGATATACCACAGTTGGAGGAGATACCGGGCATGATATTTCAGCCTTATGGCATGGAACAGGAGCCACCAATGGGTGATATGCAGGCTGGACAGCAACCTGCAAATGATGGTCATTGGGTACGGAGGTCCACAAGACCCTCCAGAGCCCCTGACAGGTTTGTTCCAGGGGTTGACTATTTGATGCTTACTGACTGTGGGGAGCCCTCATGTTATAAAGAGGCTTTACAGAGGGCAGACAAAGCTCTATGGGAGCGTGCCATGAAGTCAGAGATGGATTCTCTGCACAAAAATGGAACTTGGAAGTTGGTGCATTTGCCTGCAGGCAAGAAGGTTTTGCCATGCAAGTGGGTATACAGGCTCAAAGTTGCACCAGATGCAAAGCCAAGATACAAAGCCAGGTTAGTGGCTAAGGGCTTTAAGCAGGAATATGGTGTGGACTTTGAGGAGATCTTCTCTCCAGTGGTCAAAATGACCACACTTAGAGCTGTGTTGGCTTTGGTTGCACATGATGATCTGGACTTGATTCAGATGGATGTGAAGACTGCTTTTCTTCACGGTGATCTCCATGAGGAGATATATATGCAGCAGCCAGAGGGTTATGCAGTAAGTGGAAAGGAGAAGCTTGTATGCAAGCAGAAAAAGAGTCTTTATGGGCTCAAACAGGCACCAAGAGAATGGTATCATAAATTTGATACATTCATGAAATCTCAGAAATTCAGGAGAAGTGACATAGATCACTGCTTGTACACCAAGAAAGCTTTGGATGGCAGTCTATTGATTCTCATTTTGTATGTTGATGATATGTTGATTGCCGGGAAATCTCGTAAGGAGATGGATACCTTGAAGCAGAGGCTGCATCAAACCTTTGATATGAAGGATTTGGGTGATGCAAATCACATTTTGGGTATGCGGATACTTCGGGACAGAAATCAGCATGTGTTGTATTTGTCTCAGAAGGAATACATTGGCAAAGTCTTGCAGAGGTTCAATATGGACGGGGGGAAGAAAGCTAGTACTCCTTTGCCTCCATATGTGAAACTCAGTGCTATGGACAGCCCACAGTCAGATAGAGACAGGGTTGATATGGCCAAGATTCCGTATGCTTCAGCTTGTGGCAGTCTCATGTATGCCATGGTTGCTACTAGGCCGGACATTGCATTTGCAGTGGGAGTGGTTTCTAGATACATGGCCAACCCTGGCAAGAAGCATTGGGAAGCAGTGAAAGGTGTCATGAGATACCTGAAGGGCACACAGGATATGTGCATTTGCTTTGGCAAACAGGATGCATTAGTGCATGGTTACACGGATTCGGATTATGCCGGTCATCCAGATAACCGGAAGTCTACTACCGGTTATGTATTTACATTCACAGGAGGTGCTATGTCATGGATATCCAGGATGCAGAAGTGCACTGCCTTATCTACTACAGAGGCCGAGTATATTGCAGCTACAGAGGCTTGCAAGGAGGCATTATGGCTATCTCGGTTAGTGGTTGATTTGGGTTATACAGGGGATATTCCATTGTTGCATTGTGACAGTCAGAGTGCCATCCAGTTGGCAAAGAACCCTGTCTTTCATGCAAAGACGAAGCATGTGGATGTGAAGTATCACTTCATCAGAGAGGTGATAGAGAACAAGCAAATTCAGCTTGTTAAGATTCACACGGATGACAACCCGGCTGATCTGTTGACGAAGAGTTTGCCTCCGGAGCGGTTTGCTCATTGCAGACACTTGATGGGCATTGGATGAGGCCAGTTTCAGCCTTGATATGGCCTTGTATATTATCATGTACATGCTGATTTTTCTTTTCCTTTACTTAAGGGCACTTTGCCTTTAAGTGGGAGGTTGTTGGGGTAAAGGCGTTATGCCCACCCTTATAGTGTGTACAAGCCCATAAGTTATAGTACATAGTACACTTAGTACTTTTAATGTACTAAGTGCACTATGTGTACTAGTGCAATATACATGTGTGATAGGGGAGTCACACACTCATGCCTCATGAGTTGACTTATCCCCACAACTCTCTCTCTCTCTCTCTCCCTTGTGTTTCTCTGTGTATGTCTCCCACATAACTCTTAACCCTAATTCTCTCCCCATCAGGAAAAAGTACCCCGACGGTCCTAAGTGTGTTCACACACATCACTACCATATAATGCTATAAATCCCCCCTGGAGTGATGATGTGAACATGTACAAGATATGGCCGATTAATCCTGAAAAGGCAGTAGTAAGCCCAAAGATTTACGAAAAGCTTTAAACTTTTCACGAGGAAGAGCCTTCATGAATAAATCGACCATGTTGTCATGTGTAGGCACATAGACCAAGCTGATCTCTGCTGCAGAGAGTCTTTCCCTGACAAAGTGGTAATGCACCTCAATGTGCTTAGTGCGAGCATGAAACATTGGGTTCCTTGCAACTGCTAATGCGCTCTGGCTATTAGTGAAAATCGTAGTGACAAACTGTCCAACACCCAAACCACCATAAGACGTCTGAGCCACACACACTCAACTGTAGCTGTAAAAGCTAGCCTGTACTTAGCTTCACAGCTGGAAGTGGCCACTATAGCCATGATATACATGAATCACCAAGGCGAAAGCAAAACCTACTAGTGGACACTCGTGTGTCATAACATCCAGCTCAATTTGAATCACTAAAAGCATGCAGCTGTGACTCCCCTCCCTTTGGATAAAACAATCCAAAATACTGAGTGCCCTGCAAATAGCGAAAAACCCGCTTGACAGCCTGCCAATGCTTCGTACCTGGGCTATGCATAAATCTGCTCAACTGTGAGACCGCATAATGTATATCTGGCCTTATGTTGCATATATAAAGAAGGGATCCAACAACCTGTTGATACAAAATAGCATCAAAAGAGTCTCCTCCATCTTGAAGACTAAGTCGAGTACCTGTCTCCATAGGTGTAGCCACAGGTTTACAGTCTTTAAGATTAAACCTCTTTAATAGCTTCTGTATATATTTAGAATGTAGCATAACAATGCTATCATTGCACTGCATAAACTAAATCCCCAAATAATAATGCAAGGGCCCCAAATCTGACATCTCAAACGATAATAACAGCCTTAAAGGCTGAAATCTGATCTATATTGGGTCCCATGATGAGCAGCATGTCATCAACATATAGAACGATGACCAAAAATGTGTTCTTACTCCTCTTCACATAGAGGGTACTTTCTGTTGGACTGTTGCAAAAATCATTTGCAACCAAGTATGTATGAATCTTCTCATACCATGCTCTAAGAGCCTAATTAAGGCCATAAAGAGCCTTTTTCAACCTGCATACTTTAGACTCTTCCCCTTTCACATCAAAACCAGGAGGCTACAATACATACACCTCCTCATGTAAATAACCATTCAAGAATGCAGTCGTAGCTTGATCAATGCTACCATCTGCTTTGTGTTTTAACTTGTAAACCCACTTAGTACCAATGGCCCTCTTGCCATGAGGTAGATCTGTCAAATACCAGGTGTCATTCTTGGGTATAGAGTTATACTCATCCTGCATAGCATGCATTCAATGATCATTATATTGTGCTTCCTCAAAGGAAACATGTTCCTGCTCACTACATAAAGTAGAAATGAGAACATGATCCACATGAGAATAATCTACATGATGAGAACCTGCACGAGTTCTGCTAGGTAAAGGAGCTGCCAACTTGCTATCCCTCAATGTCTGCACAAGCAACTTTGGCATACACCTAGATTCTTCTATGGTTGCTCTCTCCTCATCCACTACATCCTCAATAATTGCCTCATCAAAAGGTTGATTTTGTACCTGCAAAAAAGGCTGAATTTCAGCACTTGGTTGAGCATTCAATTTCTCTACATATGGCTGCCCTCCATTAAACAAAGGTAGGAGTGAATCAAACATGTCCTCCTGTGAGCATACATTCTGCTGTTTTTTGCATGAAAGCATAGGCTGAACTGAGTTTTCAACACAAACAACATCTCTACTTACCAAAATCCGCTTTGAGGCTGGATGGTAGAGTCTATATCCCTTGCTTTCTGAACTGTATTCCACAAATATGCATTTAACTGCCTTATCATCAAGCTTACTATGTTGTTGCTCATGCACAAGAGCATAAGCAAGACAACCACCAAAAACACGCAAATGAGCCACCGAAGGCTTCCTGCCATGCTAAGCTTCATAAGGAGTTTTAGACTACAAGGCCTTAGTAGGGCATTTGTTCAACACATAGTTTGCGCACATAGTTGCCTCTAACCAAAAACCATGAGGTAAATCTTGGGCTTTTACCATACATCGTGCCATCTCCATGAGAGACCTGTTCTTCCTCTCAGCCACACCATTTTGCTGAGGTATGTATGGCACTGTACATTGATGCCTTATGCCTTTTTCAGCCATATATACATGAAATTCCTTGGACATATACTCCCCCCCCTCGATCTGAATGAAGGGTGCCAACTTTACATTCACATGCATTTTCAACCATGGATACGAAGTGCTTAAAGCACATAAAAACCTCTGACTTTTGCTTTAATTGATACACCCAGCTATATCTGGAGTAATCATCAATAAAAGTGATGAAGTAGAGATATCCCCCAATAGATGGTGTCCTCATAGGACCACATACATCACTATGTATAAGCTGTAATTTCTTAACAGCTCTCACAGATCCATCCTTTGGAAATGATGCCCGATGCATTTTACCAAGAATACACCCCTCACATACATGTCTAGTAGGGGTCTCAAGAGTTGGCAACTCAGACACCATATCATGCCTTTGAAGGCATAACAAACTGCCATAATTCAGATAGCCAAATCGTGCATGCCATAATTCTGCATCACTCATAGCACTAGTCGTAGAGACTGAGCAAGCATCATTCTGCAACTTCTCAAATTTATCCATCTTATATAGGCCATGAAACAAGGTACCTCAGGCAATGATAGAATAACCATCATTTCTTCCTAAACTGTACATCTGTCATCCACAAATTTCACCGTTAAGCCTGACAAGGCTAAGGCTGAAACTGACAGCAAGTTCTGCTTAATGCCTGTCACATATAAAACTTTCGAAAGAGTAAATGCGTCCCCACATTTGCAGCAGTGAGCACAACTCTACCAACTCCTTTGACAGGATATGAGGAACCATTTGCACATGTGATGGTTCTTGCACTTGGGACAGATTCCAGAGATGAGAACAAACCTTTTTCTGAAGTAATGTGCTTACTAGCACCATTGTCAAAGTACCAAGCATCCGATTCTGCCACTGACATGCATACATCACGAACAGAAGGGTCATAACTGCAATGTATAGTCCATGCCCAATCATCTTGAGCAAAACTTGCAGATTCCTTCTTCTCTGCACTTGGTGGAGATGCATCAGCCAGCCATGCCCGATTCTTTCTTTTTCTCCTTCTCTAGCCTTTTCTTGCACTCATGTATGTAGTGCCCTGGTTTCCTGCAATAGTGACACTTACCCTTCTTTTTAGTCTTATCACCTTCTTTCTCTGCATCCTTACCTGAGGATTCTGATTTTGGCTTATAGCCACCATGCAAAGAAGCTTTACCTTTGCCTTTCTGATTGGCAACAAAAGCTTGGTCACCAAATCGCATATTAGATCTATTTTGCCTAGACTGCTCTTCTTGCAAGAGTACTGAAACCAGCTCATCAAATGTAAGGGCATTTGGATTTCCCTTCATCATGAGTCTAAGGGTAGAGGCAAAACTCTAATAAGAATCCGGCAATGCATTGAGAACTATGGGCACGAATGTACTATCAGGATATATCTCATCCACACTAGCAAGCTGCTCCTTAAAATCTTTGATCTTGGTCAAGAAGCTATCCATTGAGTCTCCCTTATTCATGTGCTCAGATTCTAACTGTTTGTGTAGATATGCAACACGTGCTTCATTGTGCAACTGGTATAATGTAGCAAGTGCATCCCATGCCTGTTTTGAAGTCTTACATGACTGAATATGAGGAATAATGCTTCACTTCACAGAAAGTGCAAGCAATGCATGTGCCTATGCATCTCTTCCATCCCATCTTGTTTGAGCAGTAGTGGGAGGTACTAGTGCATGTGGAGGAGCCACATCTGTATCAGATTCTACTTTAGATGTACCTACACCACCTGGTTGCACTGGTAGTTGTGAAACAGGACGAGTTTCACTACCACTGACCACATTCCAAAGGCCTTTAGCAACCAGTACATGCCTCATCATATAGGACCACCAATGGGTAGTTAGTCCCATCAAGTTTGTCCTCAGTAGAGACAACATGTTGAATACATCACTACTGCCAGCCATGACTTTTTACCGAATGCAAAATCTTTCAACACATTGCAAGTACTTAGTATTCACTGGATGCAATGTTACTGGTAAAAGTATGATGGTCGATGTTGTTGAAGATATTGTAGATGCTGCTACACACCAAATCTTTGCCGCTACAAAGCCCAAACACCCAAAATCGAGCAGAACCAATCCAAAATGATGCCTCTCCAGAACGTCTGCAGAAACCTTACGGTGCCTATACACCACACTACAGTATACACCTTCTTCTCCTAAGAGGGTATCTCAATCGGAGACATAAAAATAGGGTCGTGTGAGTGATGAGGAGGGAGGCAGACTACTAGATCAAGTGTCAAGGAAGTTAGCTTTGATACTAATTGTTGGAATTAGGGTTAGGGTTTCAACAATGCACACACACAAGATAGAGAAGCTTGAGAGCACACAAACTCACTAGAATAGAATGAACAAATGTGTGCCAGATACAAAAGATAAGTACACACCCCAAAATGAGTAGATAAGAGGGTGTAGATACGCACGGGGGAAAAAAATCTCCTGGTGAGGAAAAAAGTACCCCGACAGTCCTAAGTGTGTTCACACACATCACTACCATATAATGCTACAGAGAGTGGCAGGGCGAGTTGCGAGGTGCGCTGGGGGGTGTGTTTGGGCATGGCTGGGGGGGGGCTACGCAATCTGCGCCATGCTCAATCCATCGTGCAGGGCACATGGGTGGTGGGAGGCTAGGGGCGAAGTTACATAACATGCTGGTTTTCTCTTGTTGATGCGCGGGCTGCAGACAGGAGGGGACTACAAATGAGAGAGGTGGATTGCAGGTGTGTTTTTTGTTTGGTGGGGGATATGCTAGAGTTCGCCCAAAGGGTTTGATGCTCTGAAGATTTGATGCCCAAGATCACACGTAGTTACACATGATCACACACAATCGCATCGAAGTTTAGCTGCCCATGTTGAAGATTTTTTGTTGAATATTTGAAGCTTTTGAGTTGATTGATGTTCTTAGCTGTGGATGGGGCTTGAGGGATGCAAAGAATGGTTTCATCCACACTATTAGCTACTCCAAATACATTGCCCCGACTCCCTTGTAGTCGACCCTAGATTTTTGTGCTACCAAACTCGGTTTCCTGCTCTAACCTATGTGCACTATCAACCACTCCGCTTGGAGGATTCTAGAATCCCACTCCTCTTTCTACTATTTTTTTATTCTCGTTTTTCCAGTCACTTCTCTTGTCCTCTCTAGTGGATTCTAGAATCCATGATTAACTTTTAGTCATAGTTGTTACTTTTTTTACAGTTCTCAATCTAAAGTTTTTTCTTATTTTTGGATTCTAGTTTTGATGATCAATTCTTTTGTCCTCTCTGGTGGATTCTAGAATCCATGATTAACTTTTAGGCATAATTGTTTCTTTTTTCTACAGGTCATGGCTTCTTAATCTCAAGTTTTTCATACAAGCAAGAAGTCTAAAACTTCAAGGCAAGCTTTTGTGCAACCTCAACCCAATTCAAGGGGACACTCAGGTGCACTGATGTCTTCTCAGTTAGTTCCCACACCATGGAGTCCGAGTTTTGAAGTAACAAGGCTTTTTGAAAGTCCATCTCGTTCTTTTGTCGAGAGCTTCTTGCTGCTGAACAATTCCCTCGCGAGCCACTGACTCAGCACACTAAAGAGCATCGCTACTAAAAGGTTAGAAAGGGAAAAAGTCAAGACCTAGCACTTGTGAGAGAGGCAAACACTCTTTAAAGCTCTCAAGAAAAAGACATATGGGATAAAGTTCTTACCAAAAGCAAGTACGAGCATGCTTGAACAACCCCTTTTTTTATTGTTATAAAACACAAAGGACCTTCAAATGATTCTAACAAGTACTCTTTTACTGGACACATCGAGAAAGTGCGAGAGCACAAAGGCAAAAATAGGATATATTTTCTTATTGAGAGTGATGACTCCACTCGCTTTGCCGTTCTTGTTTTATTGAAGGACTTTGAGATGGATAAAATAAATCCTCTGAGCACAAAAAACTTGATGATCTATATATACATGTATATATATATATATACATACATACATACATACACACAGACACACACATATATATACACTAGTGAAGAAGAGTAGTGTTGCTTGTTTACTGATAGGAGAGAGAGAAAAGAGAGGGGCTTTAAATAGGACAATAGAGGGAGGGTCACTACATGTGTACATGAATGGAGAGAAAAGGCGATGGTGGCGAGGCTAGCCGGTGGACAAGACAACGAGTAGCTCAAGTGGCCATGGCGCCAACGTGCAAGGGGGTCCAGCCAATGCCAACGTCAAAGGAGGAAGTTCAACTGGTGTGGCGACCATTGACGCGTGCAAGGTGGAATGGGGGGTGGTCGGTAAGATGTGCCTCCATTATATATATAAGGGGAAGCTCTCACGTAAGGAAAAAATACAATAAGAATATCTCAAGTTCTGGTATAGTTGATCCCCCATTAATCTAACGATAGAAATGACAAGTAGAAGAGCAAGGAATGGTTTACCTTAGACATTGTCCAATGCACCTTAACAAAGTAGATGCTTATGCAACTAGTGAGATCAAAAATCCTAAGAAAGATGTTTCAAACTCACAACGATCAAGTTCACATCCATGGATGGTAAGAAACACCTTAGACACTATAGAGACAAGAATTAGTAGAGCAATTATTATGGAAATGATTGTGAAGTTACATCTACAATCAAAAAAGAGCTCAAAATAGACAGGATCTACATGTATATATGTATACATATATAGATATACATATATATATATATACATGTATATATATATATATAAATACATGTATATATATATATATATATATATCTCCATATATATATATATATATATATATATATCTACATGTACATATATATATATATATATATATATATATATATATATATATATATATATTACATGTACATATATATATACATGTATATATATATACATGTATACATGTATATATATATGTACATGTAATATATATATATATATATACATGTATATATATATATATATACATGTAGATATATACATGTATAAAGGAGCTTGTGACACACAAGAAAATAATGTTGCACCAACATGTGGAAGAAGGATACACTACAAGGCGGAAGAATATTGCAACACATAGTGACACAATTCCACAGAGATATCTTTCTTGATTGTGCACCTTAAAGAAACTTTCTAAGGATCCAATTTATGTGTGAATAGTACCTAGCTTCTATTTTATCATATTTTTATTACATTACTTTATTAAATAAATAATTAACATTATTCTCTATCAATTACTTTTAGTTTATAAGTTATATAGATTTTTAATCTATATAATTGTTGAGTCAACCATCAATTAATTATCAACAATATCGCTAACTTATTACTTTAATCAATCAATAAAAAACTCAAATAGCGAGCAATTAATCCTTGTATTAAAAGAAACCTGAGTACACTTTCTTCATCTTTTTTCAATAATATTTTTTTCTAAAATTAAAAAATTGATTAAATTTCACTCCAAATTATTAT
>NC_141073.1:34071685-34086685 GCF_041138505.1 Cibotium barometz | reverse complement strand
AACAACTAGTATTAATTGTATAGATATTAAGCTAGTAAGTATTATTTAAAGCGAATACTTGTTCCGTTTCTCAATTTTAGAAAAAAAAATATTTTCACATAAAAATAATGAAAGTGTATAAAGATCTTTTTCAGTCCAAAGATTAATCACTCACTGATTAAGCTTTTTAGTTATCAATTAATTTTTCCTCTCAATTAAGTGATAAAATCATAAATCATAACTGCAAATCTATTACTAATAGAAAATCTTAGTAATTGCAATGGCATGGATTATACTACAAATCGCATAATTTACAACATTAGCTTTTCAATTTTGCTTTTGTTGAAAATTATGTAATTAATAGTATAAAAAATACCATCAAATTATAATCTCTAATTTACTATGAGCTTTCACAATCAATATGATAATCCACTAATAATTAAGCAATAAAAAACTAAAACTAGTAAATAAGCTAATATTCCTTCACCAACCATCAATATAAAAATCATATGAAATTAAACAGTTAGTATTATTTGTATAGATATTTAACTAGTAAGTATTCTCAAAAAAAATTTAAAAAATTCCAAATGAAAATGATAAAGAAAGTGTACAAAGGTCTTTTTTAGTATAAGGATTAACCACTCACTAATTGAATTTTTTAATAATTTAATCAAGAAATAGTTTAACAATGATGTTATTAATTGTTTGCTTATTAACTAAAAAATTAAGAGAATAAATATTATTCTTAATTACAAATTAAAAAATTTATTACTTTAAACTAACTCATTAATTATCAATTAATTCTTCATTACTCTCAATTAAGTGATGAAATAATAAATCATAACTATAATCTATTACTAATAGAAAATCTTGAAAACTTGTATTTTTTCTCTTCAAAAGCCCTTGAGAAATATCATTAATATTAGACTAAACAAGAGAGAGAAATCTCACATAATCTTTGAAGTCCAATGTAGTTAATCTCTAACACTCTCCATTAGAATACAAAATTATTTCTTTTTTTCACCTATCTTCACAACCTCCTTCCACATATGTCTCACGTCTATTATCACGAAGTGGCTCGATATATATATACCTAGATGAATCCAAGAATATACCCAAATTCACCTTATAAGAAAGCGCAATTTATACCTAGACGAACATGACTCGATGTGTCATGGTGGCGAGTGGTGTAAAATCTATTGTATTATATCGAACAAAAACTTCACAATGTGAAATCTATATGTCCGCTAATACGACTGAATTATATACCTAGATAAATCCAACACATATATATATTGGTAGATATATGTGTGTGTACGTATGTGTGTAGAATGTATATATGTATATACAAAATGTATGTATATGTATATGTATATGTATATGTATGTATATATATATATATATATATATATATATATATATATATCAAAAGACACCAGCTTCCAAGAATGCTAAAAAGAAGAAGCAAGAGGCCACAAGGCTAAGTCAAGAAAAGGATTCATGAAACAAAGTGGTAGAACAAGCTTGGCCAAGTAGTAGGAAACCTCATGCAAGCCTAGTTGCAGGAACAAGCCCAAGTAGCAGCAAAGCTTGGGATCTCCAAAGTAACTACACCACAATGAACAAGGAAAACAACACAAGCACAAAATCGGGTGGTCGAAATGCTCCCAGGTGAATCTATAGCCACTAGTCAAGAAGAGTGGGGTTGCTTGCTATCTTGCTTAAGAAGGCGGAGACGCTGCCAGAAGGGACCAACAACATAGAGCATCAATCAAACAAGTCTTAGATATATGCAGGAGCAGCAGGTGGAGAAGCACACAAAACTGCGTGAAGCATTTTACTAGAAGGGATGACAAAACAAAACAAGTCTTAGATTCTGAAGGCGATGATGCGCACTAAAAGGGCAAAAGTCCATGAGAGCTACAAGTCCACCGAGAGGCTAATCATATGAGATCTATCGACAGAGCATTTTCAAGCGCAAAAGCGTCTGGCAGGTGAATCCCATAAAACCTCAGCGAGAAATCATGAGCAAGTCCGAGACGACAAAACCAGCCAGCTCCACTATTGCAAAGAGCTTAGAGAAACAGTGTCGCTCTCTCCTGCCCAATCTAGCCCTCGTAGTTCCTTAGATTGAAGAAGGTGGAATAAATCAGAAGTAGCTAAGAAGGTCTCAGGCCACACCCATCACGGTCACCTTTTCAGACCACAGGACGTTTGATACACACTCTCTCTCTCTCTCTCTCCCTCACACACACACAATTTCATCCTCCAAGGATATGATATGATGACGCAGAAGCATCTCTCTCTTACACACTCTCCCTTTCTCTCTCTCTTTTTCTTTTCTTTCTTTTCTTCCGATGACCGGAAGAACACAGTTGTATTATTTTTTTGTCTCATAGGCCGACTTTGGCCTCTCGTAGACGGTAATCCTCAATGACTTCTATACACCTCTTCACACATTATGTACCTCTACATCTCTACACACCAATTTCACTCCTCTATAACTTCTATACACCTCTTTACACATGATGTACCTCTACATATCTACATACCAATTGCACTCCTCTACAATTTTACAATGATGGCAAATAAACCAACATATTGTTTACAATTTAACATTGAACATAATTACGACATTAATGCCAGCACACATCGAACCGACTTGATGACAAGGATTATTTTGATAAGTAATAATAAATCCAAATTCTCTAATTTTCTAAGTAAATATATGATGATGATATCCTAATCTAGATTGATCTATTATATGAGCAGAAGCATCAATTTGCCTTTGAGAAAATTTAAAAAAAAACTAATTTTTTGAATTGTTGGGTTCCAAATTTTATTCATTCTGCACCCTGCTATTCAAATTATTACCTGACCATATAGTCACGTAACAGAACCTCATCGTTATTCACGAGTCTTGGCATTGACACCAACACAGCTAGAACACGTTGTGCTCGAGGCTGAGGCGCCGAGAGATCCAAAAGAACAATCCTGATCCTAGAAAGGATACGAATCATCTGGAGAATGGTGGAAAGGAGGCTACTGAGAGAATTTCTTTACTGAAATGTGCTACAACACTTTGCACAACATGCCAATCGACGGAATGGGAAAATTTCCAACCTATAGAGTTTCCACAGCATTTTGCATAAACTTTGCACATCTTTCTAGCTCTCTTTCCAGCACATGAACAAAGCTTTGAAGTTCTTTAGCCTTTGTCTCTAGAAGCTTATCTCTACTTTCCATTAAATTGGCATATTCTTCATGATTCACTTCCAGATTCTCGATCTCCACTTTATATTCATCCAGCTTGTCAAATTCTTCTTTTAACTCTTTGGATCCAATAGATTTCTTCTCAAGAGTATTAACCCTCTCAATATCTTGAGCTCACCGGTCTTTAAGTTTCGACATCTCTTTTTTCCAATTCTTGATTTGCTAACTTTAAAGGTGTCACTTTATTTTTTAACTGCTCTGCACTATGATGATAAGTTTTAGCCTATTCTTTATAAATAATACACTCTCTTTGAGCCCGGCTAAGCTGTTCATCCTACTCATGACAAGGATGCACCTCAATACAGTGAATTAAAAAGGATTTCTAGTGTTTCAAGAGATTCAACCAACAATACTCACACATGGCTCCCAATGCAAGATTGCAAGAACACAGTAGTAGAGTAAGCTTTCCATAGCTTGTCGTAGTATATCGTGACGTTGAATAGAGGTGTCTTAAGATCATCCCCTTCCAACAAATTACAATTCTAGAAGGAAAGCCCATCTTCAAAACATTATCCTTTCTACCCTACTGACCTTTTGCCAGACAGACGTTGATCCACCATGTTGCAATTCTGGAAGATAGCTAGTGCATTGTTATCTCCATCATCAGCACATCAAAGCGAGCTTCCCCTCAAACCTCATGCGATGGATTTGAATTTAATCTTTCCAATGGCTTTGTCTAGTGGTGCAACACTTCCTTATCCAACCACGTGACATTGAAACTAGTGTTGATATCCAAAACTATTGTCAACTTTTCCAATTCCACCATGACTTTAGAGAGAGTTTGCGAGTTGTGAGAGCTGTGTGAGGGGAAACAACGGAGAGCAAAAAGGCAATGAACTTTGTGGAAGCACTTGGCAAGAATGCAAATATGTTTGTGTGTAAGTGCCCTTGTTCGTGAGAAAGGTCACGACAACGGACATTTTAGAAATTGACCAAAATAGGGTTTCAATCCGAACCCATTAACTAGCTTCCACAGTTTCACACTATATAGTGATGTCAGCTCAAATGTGCCCATACCAAATTTTACGGATATGCAGTAAGGTCTAATCCACTTTGGCTTGAGCTTACCCAGATGCGGACACATTCTGGAATTGAATAATAAAACTGGATCACACATCAAAAATCTTGAACTTTGTATTTTGGTCCACAAAGAGCTTCCAATGCCTCTAGATGACGTGAGCATTCCAAATACTTTGGAGTCTCTACTTCCCCAACGCCGATAACTGCTCCAAACGATGCGTGGCTGATTCCTTCGAAGAAACTCTGAGTCACTGCTAACCAAAAACTAGATGAATTCCATCAACATAACTGCTTCCAGAACATACACTAATGAAAAAGGAGTGTGACATGTTGCCACATTATAAGCTGTCCAAAATTCCCATAGTGTCGAATATAACCTATGAACCCAATGTATCCAATTTTGATTAACTATTTTCTTCAAGATTTTATATATATAACACTTGGTTTGTGGATTCAACGTGACCATTTGCCTATGAATAATAAATTATATATTTTTTGTGAATTATCATATGATACTCTGACACTCTTAATGACCGCATTCAAGAAATGTCCACCTTGTTCACTGACCAATTCAATTACAACCAAATCTGGTCATTATCATCTTAGATAAGAATTCTACTACAAGTAGCCTGGTTATCTCAGGTAGATTTGGCTTCAACCCACTTTGTGCGTAATCAATAGCCTCTAAAATGTATTTATTTATGGTTCTTTGAGCTAGGGGCTTGAAAGGTCCTACAAAATCCAGTCTCCATTTCAGAATTGCTTCCAACGACAATATCATATTCTGCATCATTATATCCGTAGCATTCGCTTATCATATTTTGCATCATTAATTGCAACATCTAATGCATCCACAAAAACATGAAATAACCTCTCCCAATCCAGAGGTTGCACTATTCGTGCTGCTGCTAACATCATTTTGAGATGCCGGAATGCTTGCTCACATTTATCATTCCATATGTTTTGAGCATTCTTCTTTGTGAGCATGTACAGTGGACATGCCACATGTGCTAAATAACGAATGAGCCTTGTGTGCCATTTAATTTTTCCAAGAAACCTACTCAATTCTTTCATGTTGCACAGAGCTTAAAGCTTGACTATGACGATCACTTTCTAGGGATCCACCACTTATCCTTCCTCTGAATTTAACTTCTTCTCCAAAACCCGAACAAACCATTCTCCCATAAGCATCTCAGTTGGTCAATCCGCCGACGAGACCACACAACTCTACAGAGTTTTAAAAATTTATCTTCTATCGGCAACGTTTTCTGCTGCAAGCAACATAGTTTCTCCATCACTTGCATAAGGATGTCTTACCCTTCCGGAATCAGTGCAGAAATGCATCATACAACTCCTCATATGTTGAAAATGCATTGGAGCCATACTGCACATGCCAATTAGACGCGCCTACCCATCAGAAGTGCCACTAAATGTATTACGCTTCTGAGCAAATATAACTGTAAGCAACATGCGATTAGCCAACCAATCGTTCTCTCAAAATTTACCATGTGTGTATCCAGATCCTCCTCCTTCTCCTTACCATGGAACTTTGGATATTTGAGCGATACTCATCGAGCCACCACGTGTAATGATAAAGGTAATGATGTACCTACAAGACCGCCTAGGCCAAGAAAATCGTCCCAAGAGCAGCTAGAGTCGAAGCCTTCGGATGATGTGTCAAGGATAGATCCACACTTAGTTTGATTGTTGGACAACAGAGAAGACACTCTACACACTCACACAAACACACGCACACACAATCGTACAAGAGCTCAAAGAGCGAGGGAGACGAAGTTGCGAAGCTAGAAGGTACTCCATGATAATGATCACAAATGTGTGGAGTACAAGAGTACTATCGCTTAACACACGAGTGTGTTCACATGAGAAAAAAGGTAAAAAGTGTCAGTGTCTAGGGCTGTTCATAATAGCGAATTCCAAGACTAACAAACCCCTCTAAAGTGAATGGTGTGAACATATAAAGGGTGTAGCAGATTACCCTAGTAGAGGTAATATGTTCAAAGCTTTTCAGAAAGCCTTAAACTTTCCCTTAAAAAGGGACTCGGTAAACCCATCTGCCACATTGGCCTGTGTAGGCACACAAGTCAAGGCAATCTACATAAGTCAAGGCAATCTCTTGGAGCCTTTCCTTGTCATAATGATAATGCACTTCAATGTGCTTTGTTCACGCATAAAATACCGGATTCTGTGCGACTCCTTATGCGCTCTAACTATCAGTAAAAGTGGTGGTAGAAGACGGATGTCTAACACCAAGATCTACCAATAAACGACGGAGCCATACACACTCTACAGTAGCTATGAATGTTAGTGATCCCCTTGATTGCAAGCATAGAGAGTACTCTCAATCAAACTATTCTAAAACAAACAAAAGAGCAAGTATGTGTGAATCTTTTGATACCAAGCATGTGGAGCCTGTTTCAAGCCACAGAGTGCTTTACACAATCAGCATACCTTATGCTCTGCATGTTTCTAAACGAAGCCAAGAGGCTAAGATACATAAACCTCTTCCTGCAAATTACCATTCAAAAAAGCAATTTAGACATCCAATTGATGTACATTTCAACCTTTATGCACAGCCAATGCAACAAGAGTGCGGATAGTCGTCATACGTGAAGAACGAGCCTTCTCATCATAGTCAATCCCTTTTCTCTCGGCATACCCTTTGGCGACTAAACGAGCCTTGTAACAATCAATGGAGCATTCAAGCTTCTGTTTCAATTCATACACCCATTTTATGCCGATAGCACGCTTGCCGGCAACCAAGTCACGTAACTCCCATGTAGCATTTTTCTCAATTGAATCCAACTCCGAATGAATGGCTGAAATCCGATTGTCATCCTCCAATGAATCAAAATGAGAAAGTTAGTTCTCATTACATGCAATAGCAAAAAGGACTGTGTCAAGAAAATGAGATGCATGTCAAGAGGCAGCTCGTGTCCAACCTCGCATAAGTGGAGTCAGCTTCCTATCCCGCAAGGTGGCACGAAGCCAGCAAGCGAAAAACTCTCTATGAGTCACAGTTAGGTGCATCCACTTCAACTAATGTATCACCCAAGGCATCCAGATCAAAGTGTGGCCAATCTCGAGATGGGGAATGTCATAATGCCGAATCTACTAGCTATCTGTAGCAGCATAAGGTTGATTCCAAGCCAAAGCAAGCTTAGCTGATACAGCACCTGTACCAAATAATGACAGCAATGTATCAAAGACGTGTGGGGCATCAATTGATGGCTGCAGCCGACATGAAAGCATAGGTTGAGATGCATATTCATCAAAGATGACATATTTGGATACAATAAGCTTCCAAGTGGACGAAACATACAGCCTATATCCCTTGTTGTCACTGCTATACCACACAAAAATACATTTCATTGCCTTTGCTACAAGTTTATGTCCATGTTGTGCTTGTACATGCATGTAAGCCAGACATCCGAAAACACAAATATGAGTGATTATAGGGATTCTGCCATTCCAAGCCTCATAAGATGTCATAGATTTCAAAGCTTTAATCAGACAGCGATTCAACACATAGTTGGCGCACATTATCGCTCCAAGCCAAAATCTAGAAGACAAATCCTTGCTTTTAAACCATTTTCATAAGCATTCGATTTCAACGTTCGACCACGCCATTCTGCTGTGGTGTAATAGGAGTAGTACACTAATGAGAAATGCAATGGGAATGCAAAAAGTTGTACAGTATTCCCTCCTCGTTCGGTCTGCAATGTCAGGAGCTTATGACTGCAAGCATATTCAACCAGAGGAACAAACTCACGGAAAGCAGAAAATGCATCCGACTTATCTTTCAAAACATTGCCAATGCTTTAGTCGTCATACGTGAAGAACAAGCCTTCTCATCATAGTCAATCCCTTTTCTCTCGGCATACCCTTTGGCGACTAAACGAGCCTTGTAACAATCAATGGAGCATTCAAGCTTCTGTTTCAATTCATACACCCATTTTATGCCGATAGCACGCTTGCCGGCAGCCAAGTCACGTAACTCCCATGTAGCATTTTTCTCAATTGAATCCAACTCCGAATGAATGGCTAAAATCCAATTGTCATCCTCCAATGAATCAAAATGAGAAAGTTAGTTCTCATTACATGCAATAGCAAAAAGGACTGTGTCAAGAAAATGAGATGCATGTCAAGAGGCAGCTTGTGTCCAACCTCGCATAAGTGGAGTCAGCTTCCTGTCCCGCAAGGTGGCACAGAGGCAACGAGCAAAAAAATCTCTATGAGTCACAATTAGGTGCATCCACTTCAACTAATGCATCACCCAGGGGAATGTCTGACTGCCGAATCTGCTAACTATCCGTAGCAGCATAAGGTTGATTCCAAGCCAAAGCAAGCTTAGCTGATACAGCACCTGTACCAAATAATGACAGCAATGTATCAAAGACGTATGGGGCATCAATTGATGGCTGCAGTCGACATGAAAGCATAGGTTAAGATGCATATTCTCATCAAAGATGACATATTTGGATACAATAAGCTTCCGAGTGGACGGAACATACAGCCTATATCCCTTGTTGTCACTGCTATACCACACAAAAATACATTTCATTGCCTTTGCTACAAGTTTATGTCCATGTTGTGCTTGTACATGGATCTAAGCCAGACATCCGAAAACACAAATATGAGTCATTATAGGGATTCTGCCATTCCAAGCCTCATAAGATGTCATAGATTTCAAAGCTTTAATCAGACAACGATTTAACACATAGTTGGCGCACATCATCGCTCCAAGCCAAAATCTAAAAAACAAATCCTTGCTTTTAAGCCATTTTCATAAGCATTCGATTTCGACGTTCGACCACGCCATTCTGTTGTGGTTTAAAAGTAGTAGTACACTAATGAGAAATGCAATGGGAATGCAAAAAAGTTGTAAACTCATGTGACAAGTATTCCCTCCTCGATCGGTTTGCAATGTCAGGAGCTTATGACTGCAAGCATATTCAACCAGAGGAACAAACTCACGAAAAGCAAAAAATGCATCCGACTTATCTTTCAAAACATACACCCAATAGAAACTAGTGTAATCTTCAATGAAAGTCGTGAAATACACATGTCCACCGAAAGATAATGCCCTCATAGGGCCACAGAGATCACTATGTACAAGCTACAATGGCCGAGTACCTCACACAGTGCCATCTTTTCGAAAAGGACTGATAGTACATCTTTTCCAGTGTACATCCCTCACGTACACGCTTGTGTGAAATCTACATAGGTGGCAACTCATGAACCATAGCCTGACATTGTAACCGCCTAAGAGAACGAAAATTCAGGTGACCAAACCGAGCATGCCATGGCTCAGTGTCACGCATAACAGCTGATGTGGAAGCAATCAAAGATTAGTAGGAGAATCACTCCTCCTGTCATAAATGTCAAGCCTGTATAGACCATTGCGCAATGTACTAGATATAGCAGAAGCGCATCGAAATCAATTCTATCATAAATGGAGCAACAATGATCAAAAACCTGAATTTTGAGACCAGTGTTTGCAAGTCCTGAGACAAAAATTAGATTCTTGCAAATGCCAGGTACTACATACAAGATGTTAACAAGAGTATATGTGACTCCACTGCATGATGTTAGTTCCACATTGCCAATGCCTTTAATGACATAGGATGCATTATTAGCACACAAAACTGTATCACTTAATGGAGCATCTCTCAAGGTGGCAAACACCTGTTTGCACTAAGTGATGTGCTTTGTAGCACCCGAATCAAATAACCAATCAGCATCCGACAATGACAAACAGAGACCCACCTTTTTGAAATGGACACATCTTACTTTGATCACTTGATGTGACAAAGCTTGTTCGATATTCGATGAAGTTGTTGCATTTGAAGATTCAGCTCCTCCCTTTGGCCTCTTTTCTTCATCAAGACAAGATTGAATGACTCCTTCAAGGGTGGGATTCGGTATGTTCTTCAGGGTGGTGACTAAGGTGGGGTACACCTTCTTGGCTGCTTTTAGCAAAACAGCCACTGCATCATCTTCATCCATTCTCGCATTCACTGATGCAAATTGAGCCATAAGGCCCTTCAAGTGAGAGATGAAGGCTCCAATGCCGTCTCCCTCTTTGAGTTCCAAGCTGAAAAATTCAATTTTAAGTGAGATCTTAAAATTCTTACCACCACGAGCTCCATAGAGCTTATCAAGCTCATCCCATTTCTCCTTTGCAGTCGGAAGCTGGTCCACATGGTGAATGAGAGCCTCATCAAGATGAAGCATGATGATGGCTTGTGCCCTCTCATCATCTTCAATATCTTCAGCCTTAGTTCGATCAATAACCTTAGTGCCAGACATGAATGGCCAAAAACCTTTGGACATCATCTTGTACTTGACAAGGACTTGCCAAGTGTGGAAGCCCTCTCCTGAGAACTTCTTAATTTGGGTGTTGTCCTTTGACATTGGGTATTGAAGGAGATTACTAGAGAGTAATGGGCTGATGTATGAAGAAGAAAAAACCAAAAATTTGTGATGTTTTGGCTTAAGTAGAAAGAGAAAGGCTTATGAGAGTGCAACAACCCTTGATCAAGCCAAGGATGTTGCATAAAAAAGGAGATTAAGATGGTGAAGCTTATGGTTTAGCACTTAGGGTTTGTGCCCAACCACTAATTTTGATAGGGAGAGCTTCATTAGTGTCAAAGAACACTTTGTTTGGTGATTAAGATCACCATTAGTGTTGAAAAACACAATTAATGCTTAAAAGCACATTTCTAACATCTAATGACACTTGCATTGGTGATTAGATTCACCATTAATGTTTAAGAACACTCTTAGTGTTTAGAAACACTTTGGAATGACTCCCCTTTGCTGGATTAGAAGCCTCATTAGTGTTAATCAACACTATTAGTGCTTATAAGCACACTTTGAAAAAGCTTTATGCACTTGAAGATGTTGATGAAGCTTGATGAGAATGAGGCTCATGAATACCTCATGGTGTATGCCCACCACTTCAAACTCAAAATAGAATCAGCAACAACAAGCCCTCACAAGAGCACTTAAGTGATTAGAGCAAAGAAGAGGAGATTAATAAAAAAGAACACTATTATGAAGCTTTTATGCAAGCTTCCATGGCTTCCTCACAGGGGCAACTTGGTTTTTCTCTTATTGCGAGCGCATCAGGCCGCCATTAGGGCTCAGGTCTTGACTGTAGACTCTTGAGGTCATGGGCTTCAAAAGCCCTAAGCCCACACAGCCTGCAATTGCCTACACACGGCGAATGCGTGTACGACATCGACGACAGCCAAAAAACTGCGCCGGCCTGCTCAGACGACAATGCCGCGGCATAGGAAGGAGAACTCGCCTGATTTCTTGTACGACTCTGAGCGCCCGAAGGTCCTCTTCAAGTTCTTAGTTGAAAACTCCCTAAGTTGTTGCCTCCACGAGTTGCTGGAGCTACTCCACTGGCAGGAGGTTTAGCTCCACAAAGAAAAAGATAATGAAGTTGACCTATTCTTGTCAAGCTCTAGATACCATGTTAGAATTTCGTGGTGCTCATGCTAGATCATTATGTGGAGGAGAGAGTCTCACAAAATATAAGAAAATATCTTGTTTATTAAGTTGCTCAAAATACATCTAGGCTTCTTGCTCCATACAAAAATGCCTTCTAGCTCCACCTTTAAATAGGTGAGCTAGTGGACCATAAATCCATTCACACACACCCTTCTCCTCCCCTTTTACATAACCTTAGTCTCTTAATACTCCCCCTCAATACCAACTATGAAAGAAAATTGAAATAGGTGGTATTGGACATAGGTTGCCTTCATAACATTAGCCGTACAAGGTTAGGAATATAGGTGTGGTTACATTGAGATTTAAAACAATTTCTCAGTGGAGTTAGAGGCTGATACAAAGTTAGCCTCTGACTCTTTGTTAGGACATTTAGAAGTGATATGTCCCGTTTGTTTACACTTGTTACATTTCATTTTGTTGGGATATTTGATCCAACAATTATTTACCAAATGACCCACCTTTTTTGCAATGGACACATCTTCCTTTGATCACTTGATCTGACAAAGCTTGTTCGATATTCGATGAAGTTGTTGCATTTGAAGATTCAGCTCCTCCCTTTGGCCTCTTTTCTTCATCAAGACAAGATTGAATGACTCCTTCAAGGGTGGGATTAGGTATGTTCTTCAGGGTGGTGACTAAGGTGGGGTACACCTTCTTGGCTGCTTTTAGCAAAACAGCCACTGCATCATCTTCATCCATTCTCGCATTCACTGATGCAAGTTGAGCCATAAGGCCCTTCAAGTGAGAGATGAAGGCTCCAATGCCGTCTCCCTCTTTGAGTTCCAAGCTGAAAAATTCAATTTTAAGTGAGATCTTAGAATTCTTACCACGAGCTCCATAGAGCTTATCAAGCTCATCCCATTTCTCCTTTGCAATCGGAAGCTGGTCCACATGGTGAATGAGAGCCTCATCAAGATGAAGCATGATGATGGCTTGTGTCCTCTCATCATCTTCAATATCTTCAGCCTTAGTTCGATCAATAACCTTAGTGCCAGACATGAATGGCCAAAAACCTTTGGACATCATCTTGTACATGACAAGGACTTGCCAAGTGTGGAAGCCCTCTCCTGAGAACTTCTTAATTTGGGTGTTGTCCTTTGACATTGGGTATTGAAGGAGATTACTAGAGAGTAATGGGCTGATGTATGAAGAAGAAAAAACCAAAAATTTGTGATGTTTTGACTTAAGTAGAAAGAGAAAGGCTTATGAGAGTGCAACAACCCTTGATCAAGCCAAGGATGTTGCATAAAAAAGGAGATTAAGATGGTGAAGCTTATGGTTTAGCACTTAGGGTTTGTGCCCTACCACTAATTTTGATAGAGAGAGCTTCATTAGTGTCAAAGAACACTTTGTTTGGTGATTAAGATCACCATTAGTGTTGAAAAACACAATTAATGCTTAAAAGCACTCTAGCATCTCATGACACTTGCATTGGTGATTAGATTCACCATTAATGTTTAAGAACACTCTTAGTGTTTAGAAACACTTTGGAATGACTCCCCTTTGCTGGATTAGAAGCCTCATTAGTGTTAATCAACACTATTAGTGCTTATAAGCACACTTTGAAAAGCTTTATGCACTTGAAGATGTTGATGAAGCTTGATGAGAATGAGGCTCATGAATACCTCATGGTGTATGCCCACCACTTCAAACTCAAAATAGAATCAGCAGCAACAAGCCCTCACAAGAGCACTTAAGTGATTAGAGCAAAGAAGAGGAGATTAATAAAAAAGAACACTATTATGAAGCTTTTATGCAAGCTTCCATGGCTTCCTCACAGGGGCAACTTGGTTTTTCTCTTATTGCGAGCGCATCAGGCCGCCATTAGGGCTCAGGTCTTGACTGTAGAAAAGCCCTAAGCCCACACAGCCTGCAATTGCCTACACATGGCGAATGCGTGTACGACATCGACGGCAGCCAAAAAACTGCGCCGGCCTGCTCAGACGACAATGCCGCAACAGAGGAAGGAGAACTCGCCTGATTTCTTGTACGACCCTGAGCGCCCGGAGGCCCTCTTCAAGTTCTTAGTTGAAAACTCCCTGAGTTGTTGCCTCCACGAGTTGCTGGAGCTACTCCACTGGCAGGAGGTTTAGCTCCACAAAATAAAAGATAATGAAGTTGACCTATTCTACACCACAAAAGTGACCTAATCTTGCCAAGCTCTAGATACCATGTTAGAATTTCGTGGTGCTCATGCTAGATCATTATGTGGAGGAGAGAGTCTCACAAAATATAAGAAAATATCTTGTTTATTAAGTTGCTCAAAATACATCTAGGCTTCTTGCTCCATACAAAAATGCCTTCTAGCTCCACCTTTAAATAGGTGAGCTAGTGGACCATAAATCCATTCACACACACCCTTCTCCTTTCCTTTTACATAACCTTAATCTCTTAATATATCTGACAAGAAATAGCTTAAAGTGACTCAAGAGTTTCTCAAATGTCTACTCAAAAGATGCAGGCAAAATCAGTGGACGCAAAATCTACAAGTTAAAATCTGCTAACGTGGAAACAACAAGTCAGAAGCTAACGTGGCATCAACAGGTTGGCAGGCCAGATACTCTGATGAAGGAATGATGGGAAATTAAGAATCAATTGGATAAATTGGAAGATGGTGATCAATGATACTATGGTTTTATTAAAGGATTGTTTTAAACTGGTTGAATCTGGTTGAAAAAGGCAATTTCATATTGGGTGTGTGAGTGGTGTGACTAGTTTTATTTTGCATGAACATCCGGCTAGGGGGCCTTGGAACTCTTTTCCTTGGTACCCGGGACAAAACCTAACCAAATTTTTAATTGGATCCCATCACTACAGTGGTTGGGCGGTTGGCTAACCCATGGGATTGGATGGGGTTAGGCTGGACTGATGGATCCGTAAATCGAGACTCAAACTTTTGTTTTTACGATAGAAAAAAAAATAAATCCCGGACAGAAACTGTTCTATGGATAGGAATCAACGGCTATGCCTCTTGAATGGGGAAAAAAGCGTTGATCCCAATGATCCAAGTGCAAGTTTCTTCCTTGAACTGACTAAGTATCTTATAGATGTAATCGGATCATCTCGATCAGAAATGATCTTGACTACGTTAGAGTAAAAAGTTATCCTGGTGGAATCGCCCGTGCTTTCCGGTAGAGGAAGTTTTTTCGGGTTCGGTTTTGGAACAACCGACGGATTAGTCTCTTA
>NC_141073.1:34034185-34066685 GCF_041138505.1 Cibotium barometz | reverse complement strand
CTCAAGGGCTATTTTTGAGGAATACATGATAAAAATACTCATGTCGTGCAAGGAGCCAACACGCATGAGGGGGAGATTTAACCCAATCCTTGTTGATTGATGGTGATGTTTATTTTGCGCACAGTTTTCAAGTCTATGGTTTATCTTCCATGTTTATTTCCATGTCTATGTGTAATATGTCTGAATCTGTTATTTGTTTGGAGTTGAATATTTATTCGTGATTATTCTGTGCAATTTTGGTACTGTGATTCTCTTTTGTGTGGCAAGTTCCTGACAGTGGTATCAGAGCCAACCACACTCAAAGAGAAGGTATCCACACTCAAGGAGAAGGTATCTCATGGAGAAATTGGGCAAAAGCATTACATGAAGGTCAAAGGCTTTGTATATGGTGGAAAGAAGAAAAACCAAAGGTCTCAAAGTTGCATGGTTTGGGCAAGCCATTGAATACATTCAAAACCACCTGCAGGGAGCCTAAAAACCATGCCTCTTTGAGAAAAAGCGATTTTCTTCAGCAGGCCAGAAGTAGACAACAATGGGATTGCTTACGTCAGTTGGAGAAAGAGACCATTCAAATGTATGTAGACAAGTTTTGGCAGGTTCTCCTACAACTTAAAGCCATTGAGAAGGTGCATGAGAAGGACCAGAAGAGGAAGTTTATTGCGGGATTGAAACCTCACATTAGGGCCAAAGTAAACATGTTTCATCCGCATTCTCTCAGTTCCACAATCTCTTTAGCCATTAATTGCGAGAGAAAGAATAATGTTCCGAAGGAGAATCGTGTTACTACCCAGGAGTTCCGTCCTTTTAAATCTCAAAAGCAAGTCTCTTCATCTAAATCTTTTGACAAGACTCAAGGATGGAGCCGCAACTTTGGTCGATTCAAGAACAAAGAAAGCAATGAATCGGAAAGTAAGAAGACTGACAATCTTCCGAAGATAAACAAAGAGGAGCCCAAGCGTCGAATCCGGTGTTTCAAATGCAACAAGGAAGACCATGTGGCATTTGAGTGCCCGGAGAAGAAGAAGAATACACCAAAAGCTAGTGTCAACATGATCGACGAGGAGGACAACGACTATCTGCCCGAGCAAGAGGGTAACTCCGAAGACGAAGATCTCTCAAATCCAGGAGGTAAGCCTAAATCTTTACAAGTTAAGTCTAAATCTTCACGACCTAAGTCCACACACCACATATGTTGTTGAAAATGAAAGGAAAGATTAAGAATGAATCTATTACAGTCTTGCATGATAACAGGAGCACACATGATTTCATTTCTGAAAAGATGATAAAGACACTTAATCTTGAAATCACTCCATCTCGTTATAAGGTTAAGTCTGCTTTTCAAAATCAAAAATATAATTGCACCAAAGAAGTAAGGAATTTAATAATGTCACTTTCACTTTATGAGGAAAAACGAACTTTTTTGGTTGCACCACTGCAAGGTGTAGATGTAATTCTTGGCATGCCATGGCGACATCAGTATTAAAAGATCCCTTCCCCCTCCGCGCAACAGATTCGAGGGTGCTAGCAGCGGAAGTAGTACTTCTTGCGCGGGGCAGGATCCCTCACTCGGGGCCTCACCCACCACGGATATCCGGACAAGAGACTAATCCCTTGGTTCTTCAAAAACCGAACCCGAAAAAACTTCCCCCTACCGGAAAGCATGAGCGATTCCTCCAAGATATTTGTACTCTAACGTAGTCAAGGTTATTACTGACCAAACTGATCCGACCGAACCCACCATGAGTCACTTGGTCAAATCAAGGAAGAAACTTGCACTTGGATCATAGAAACCAATGCTTTTTTTCCCATTGAGAGGCACAGCCGTTGATTCTTTTTCCATAGAACAATTACTATCCGAGATTTACTTCATCTATCGTACTATAACAGAATTGAGTCTCATTTTACGGATCCATCAGTCCAGCCTACCCCATCCAGTCCCATGGGTTAGCCAACCGCCCAACCACTGTAGTGATGGGATCCAATTAGGAATTTGTTTAGGTTTTATCCCGCAGGTACCAGGGAAAAGAGTTCCCAGGCCCCCTAGCCAGATATTCATGCAAATTTAACGCCAGTCACACCACTTACACACCCAATATGAAATTGCCTTTTTCACAGATTCAGCTATCTTTAAAACAATCATTTAATGAAACCATAGTGTCATTGATCATAATCCTCAAAATCTCCGGTTGAATCCTTATTTCTAATCATTCCTTCATCGGTGTACCTATGGCATCATTGGCAACCAGAACGCTCACCATCTGTCCACTCAGGGGCCTTTTTGATAGTTCCTAGCTCATAGTAACCGGCAATATATTCACATATCAAAAATGGAATCTCCGTTGAAGATCAGCAAGATCAACCAACGGATCCATATAAAAGAGCCATGGACTCATCCGTTGAAAACCAGCAAGGTCAAGCAACCAGATCCATGCCCGAATTCAGAAAACAACTCTTACTCCTTGTTCCAATATCTTCCCCCGACGCACGTGTGGGTATCTTCAACGACCCAGAGCCCGAGCACCGTATGGTCAGCACCCTCTAGGATCCTTCGCAGGTGACCTAGCGCTTCGCTCATAGGCCGCTTCCTTGGTCCCTCATCCACCGTACCGGAAGCTCACCATTTAAATCGAACCGAGGCTGGTCAAGACCTCGGCCGACCTTGCTATGCGTGAGTATTTACTCGTCCTTAGTCAACTCTTCATCTTATGTGAGTATTTACTCGTTTTTAGGGGTTTTTCTTTTAATTCTTCAATTTATCTCCTCCCTACATTTTAATTAATCTTATTGGTCCATATGAACCTTAATTGGACCATAATCTAAAAATTTCTGAAAATCTGGACCCTTAGGCTAAGGTCCTTTTTACCTATTTTCAATTAATTCCAATTGCACATTAGAAAGTTCTTTTTGAATTTCTGTTTCAGGGGAAACCATTCTAGACACTAGGAGGATTTTTATATCCAAAATTATCTCAATTTTGGATTACCTCTCTCCAGGTCAAAACAGGATAAAACAGAATCCTTCTTTTATTTCAAAGAGAGAAATAATTACAAGATCAGAAGGGGAGGTTCTTACACCTGCACACCTCAAAAGCTAGAGGGAGGAATCTTACAAGTATAATCCATATATTGATTATGACACACATTCATTGTATTTCATGCTCAATGATCAGCATTTGTTTATTAGGGGAATGATGGAAGACAGGAGTACACCTTTCCTTAGCCATACCCAGGCTAAGAGAGCACTCAAGAAGAGGGAGAAGACATTTCTCGTCTTTGTGAATGAGATTACTGCTCATGAATCACCTCCCAACGACACCTCGCATGATTCCTTCCTTTCTCAGTTTTCTGATTGTTTTCTTGATGACCTACCCCCTGGCTTGCCTAGCTCTAGACCTGAAGACCATAAGATTGACATTATCCCTGGTAGTATACCTCCCTGCAAGGCACCTTATAGAGCAAATCGGATTGAGCAAAAATAAATTCAGAGATAGATAGAAGACCTTTTAGAGAGGAAACTGATCAGGCCTAGTAGTTCACCCTACGGAGCTCCAGTTCTTCTAGTCAAAAAGAAGAATGGAACCTACCGTTTATGCATTCACTATAGAGCCCTAAATTAAATCACAATCGAAAAGTGTCTAGCTTGTAAAGCAGCAGTCTTACATTGGTCAGCACATGAAGGATTAAGTCCACAGATTAAAATAAGAGTGTTAATAGAAAAAGGATCACGTTGACATTGAGTTTCTCTAGACTACAATTTGTGAGAAAGCCTTTCAGAGTCTAGCTCAATTTGTCTAATAGAAAAAAGAGGGATAAAGGGCATGAATTTTGCAATTGGGTCAAGGGGGCTATATGAGGAAGAGGATCTAAAGTTGAAAAGGAAGAGAAAGCAAGACGTTCCTCCTCATCGAGGAGTTCAAGATTAATGAGAGGATTAGATGGGGATTCAATCTCAGAAAAAGGCAAAGGTAAAGAAGGAAGATTGTTAAAGGCTAAAAGTTTATTAACAACCAGAGGTAAAGTATTGATGTAAGTTTCAATATCTTTACTATCTTGACTAACAATATCAGGGATATGACAAATAAACTTTCTTAGAGCAAGAAAAGCATCACCACCAGAGCCATTATTAAAACTGAAGAGTAAAGCAACCCAATCATTCAAAGAAGCAGTGTTAAAAATAGAGGGTTGATCATTAGTACATGCCACAATCTCAGCATCAGTTTTTATAAGCTTATTAAATTTGGGTTCTTTATAGCAAGCTAACGCAGTTTGAATGGCAACAGAAGGTGGTTCAATGAAAGATAAGTTGGGAGCACCTCATCCAAATTTAATAAGTGAATCAATCCATTTCCTATCTGGAAAAATAATGAACAACCAACATCATCAAAGATTAGTCTATGTTAGTCTGGCCAAAGACTAAAAGGGAAACCTTTTGTGTGTGTTTTAGTTTTACCATCCCATTTACATAAACACAATCTTTGGAATCAAAGGCAATTTGAATATCAGAGAAATAAAAATGAATTGTTCAATTAATGGTTACAATTACACTACACCAAATTCTAACTCAAGCAAAGTAATGCCTATGGGCAAAGAAACATTGAAGAGTGACTAATAATTGCTTGCCCTTGACATACATACAAGCCACCATTTACAAAGAAAATGAGTGGAAGAGAATATACCTTCCACCATCCAGCAAAAAACTCAAGTTAGAACATTAGATTATTTAGTTGGGAAGACATGTGTCACCATGTCTTCCCTCATGTTATAGAGGTCACATTTTAATAGTAAAGGAAGCCTTTATGCCTATCAACAAAAGAAATATATAAAGCTATCTTTCAATTAATACATATTGCTTAGTCCAATAATGTCCTTGAGCACATATGTATAAACAATGTTTTTACAAAATGTAAGAAGCATAACATCCTATGAAAGAAGCATAGCTTCCTATGCCAGACAATAGAAAGAAGACAATTGAGATAATACAATGTGAGTGTGTGTGTGTGTGTGTGTGTGTGTGTGAGAGAGAGAGAGAGAGAGAGAGAGAGAGAGAGAGAGTGTGTAATTGAGTAAGTGTGAGAATATGTGCTCAAATAAGTATTTCTAAAAGGTAATAACTCAAGAATGATTACATCAATGTGAGTGTTTAAATGACTAATATATTAAATAGTTTGTGTTATATGTGTGCAAGTGTGAGTAACACACAATTAGTAAATGTGTATAGAGAAAAAAACAATTTTATGTTAGTAAGAAATGAATGAGTGTATTTGTGTGTGTGTGTGTGTGTGTAAGGTGTATCATACTGTGCATGTGTGTGTGTGTAAGGTGTATCATACTGTGCATGTGTGAGTGTGTGTCTTTTGTGTGTGAAAAGGTGTATAAATGTGTGTAAAAAATAAAAAATATTTTAAATGTGGTATTGAGATTGACAAAATCTTGAAAGGTTGAGTGTGTACATGGAAATCAAACTTGATTAACTTAGAATAAGTAAGAGAGTGTATACATGGTTAGTAATTAGGGTTAGTTGAACAATGGTTAGCAAAGGGTTAGTTGAATAATGGTTAGCAAAGGGTTAGTTGAACAATGGAAATTAAAAAAAAAGCATGTTAACAAATGTAAAGAAACAGGACCATAAACATTAGTATTACAATACGAAAAGGTTAGCATTTGTGTTAGTTGAATAATAGTAAAAACTTTTTTAACAAAGTTTGAGCTAAATATATAATAGCATGTAGAGAAAAAAGACCTTTAGAAAAAAGTTATATGCTTATCTTTAAATTAACTAGTAACCATCAGTAAATAACTATTAAGAATAAGACATGGTTAGTAATATGGAAACGTTAAGCATTAGAAAAAAATTAACAAAGGTATTAAATATAAAACTATAAGCTCAACAAAATAGAGAACCGTGCTCTTCCATATAAAAAATAATATTACAAATGTCTCCTTCAGAAACTGTATTGCTTTAGTACCTACGTCACAATTAAGGCTCTTGCCATTAGATTAGTAAGAAAAACTAGCTTATGTATTGCAATAATTACACATATACATAACCAGTGGTGGCCAATGTAAGAATGAAAATGACACGCACATAGTCCATTTAAATAGTAGATCACGAGATGATTATAGCAAGTTTAATTAACCCGAGATAATGCTAATTAAATGCATTATTATCTAAGTGCCATGAATGCTTCCACCGTGAAGGTCTCACAGATGTTAGAAGCGCCAGAAACTATGAAGGACCGTCGAAAACACTTCAGATTTGATTTTAATGTATATCATTCTTTAATTTCTTATTAAAAAAACAAAGGAGAGTATAAACATAGTTAATAGGTTTATGTGAGACTAGGCATTATAAATGAAAAAAGTGAGACAAGCACTAAGGCACGATTGAATGACAATCATGCTTGATATAGGTAGACTTATTTACTTGGTTTGCAATTTAGTGAATGTGTGTATGTATGTGAAAATATGTGTGAACAACCTAATTATAATTTTGAAGGTTAGTGTGTGTGTGTAATAATACATTGCTTTAATAAAAAAGATAGAATGTAAGTACAATTTTGAAATCGATTATAAACCTAAGTAAGTAAGGACAGATTAATTATCTTGAAAAGCAAATTCATACATGTGTGTAAAAGTGCATGTGTAAATGTACCCATGTGTGTGGGAATGTGTCTTTATGCATGATCAAGCAACTAACCATGTTATTTTTTTTAACAGAACTAAGTAAGTATGGCCAAATTAATTATCTTGAAATACAAATTTATGCTTATGTGAACGAGTGCATGTGTAAATCAACATACGTGTGTGGGAATGTGTCTACAAACATAAGAATGCAAGCAATTTTGTGTGTGTGTGTGTGTGTGTGTGTGTGTGTGAGAGAGAGAGAGAGAGAGAGAGAGAGAGAGAATTTCTACGCGGGAGAGAGTGACAGAGAATTTCTATGTGAGAGAGAGTGTATGTTTACATTAGTGCATGTGCGAGTGTATTGTGTGTGTGTGTGTGTGTGTGAGAGAGAGAGAGAGAGAGAGAGAGAGAGAGAGAGAGAGATTACATGTAAGATGAATTTATTTAAGAGTGAGCACACCACACCACGTATCCCCATCCATTAAAATTTAATGAAATAAAGTGATTTGTGTACATGTGTATATATACAATTATTTATATTAAAAAATACGCATATATATTTATGTATAGGTATGTGTGTCTAAATATATTAAAACATAATATTATATATAATATTTATTTTTGTGTGTGTGTGTGAGGGGGGAAAGAGAGAGAGAGAGAGGGTGTGTGTATGTGTATCGTGGGAGAGTGTGTGTGTGAGGAAGAGAGGGAGTGTGTGTGTGAGTGTGAGAGAGAGTGTGTGTGTGTACCGTGGGAGAGTGTGTGTAAGAAAGAGAGGGAGAGTGTGTGTATGTGTACCATGGGAGAGAGAGAGAGTGTGTGTGTGTGTGTGTGTGTGTGTGAGAGAGAGAGAGAGAGAGAGAGATAATTTCTATGTGTGAGAGAGTGTATGTGGGATGAGAGAGTGTGTGCTTGCATTATTGTATGTGGGTGTGTGTGTGTGTGTGTGTGTGAGAGAGAGAGAGAGAGAGAGAGAGAGAGAGAGAGAGAGAGAGAGAGAGAGAGAGAGAGAGTAAAAGTAGATTTTAATAAAATATAAATATATATGTATGTGTGTGTATTTTTATTTACATTTATAAATAGACATATATATGTTATATAAATATAACATATATATGTCACATTTATATAACACATATAAGGCCAAGTGTTGGGGTAGGGGAAAGAGAGAAGGGGGTGTGATGGGGGAGGGGGGAGAGAGAGAGAGAGGGGGGAAGGGGAAGGGGAAGGGGAGGGAGAGAGAGAGAGAGAGAGGAGTGTAGTGTTTAAATAAATAATACAATACAAAGATATACAATAAATAAATATAAAATATATATAATAACAATATGTAAACATATAATAAGTAAGGATATTAAATAAATAAATAAATTAAATTTATACAAATATATTATAATATAATGTTACACACACACACACATATAACATTTATATACTTATGTACTATATATATAATACATAAGTATAAATAAGAGAACTAAAGACATGTATATAGTAAAAACTTGTATACGCAGATACATATGTATATACGTATACTTATAAACTTAATGCCGTAGCAACAAGCAAGGGTCACCTACTTGTGCCCTGCTAGTTCCATTTGGGAATGGAAATATTCGCACGCATTGATGTGCCATGCTAATTGAAGTGTAACAAATGGTTTATGTAATTTATGTACTATGCTAATTGAAGTGTAACAAGTGGTAATACACGCCATGCGAGAAGAATTTTCTAAGGAAATCAAATAATGTCAAGACATGTGCATAGGTTAGTGCGTACTTAAGACCCTTTGTCCTTGGACATCTTGCCTATATCTCAATGAACCACACTGTGGACACTCTTGAAGAGTGGCATGCTCTTGCCAAAAGAGAACACACACGTGGTGACTGTATGTTGTGTTTGTGCCTATCAACGTTCCATATTAGAATTAATTATGGTTATGGTAATTAATTGGAACAACTAATGTGTTTATGTTTGTGAGATAGGTGATGAACAATGTGTGTGTCGCACAGGAGGATCTTGTCAATATCATCTCAGAAATATTATTATTTCATGTTATTTTGTTGGCCACGTGCCAAATGATTGTACATATTATTTATGCACGCTTTTGCGTGGCGTTGATATATTATTAGCACATATGTTAGAATAATTTTTATTATTTATACTCAGTGTGTGAACAAGCTCTATTGCTTGAGCTATTTTTGTAAAAGTAGAAAAGCAAGCTTAATTTTGTACGCATAACTATTATTAGCTCCTTGGGCTATATTTTGAATATAGCCCAAGGAGGGGTATATTTTGAATATAATTCTTAATGCACTCATGTGGGAGCTACGCGCATGAGGGGCGAGATTGCACCCAATAGTGTGTGGATGGTGATGTTGACTCTATCTCATATTTTATTTTATGCTCAATCTTGTCAATTTGATTCAAGTCTATAGTTTACTCATTTATACACACATACGTATGCGTACACATAGTGACACATATGTATAAAAGAGGGTTGTGTCTGTGCACCCAATAATGTGTAGATGGTGATGTTTAATCTATCTCATATTTTATTTTATGCTCAATCTTGTCAATTTGATTCAAGTCTATAGTTTACACATTTATACACACATACGTACGCGTATACATAGTGACACATACGTATGAGAGAGGGTTGTGTCTGTGCACGTGATAGAGACATAGAGAGAATGCATGTGAAACACACACATATATGTGTCTATGTGAGAGAATCACACAGACACATATGCGCGTGCACACACACAAACACACACACACACACACATGCACACACGAATACACGTATACGCACACGTGCATACAAATATAGACAAGCATATACAAATACACGCATACACAAACACACACTCACACATGTTTGCATACGCATACACATGCATAGATGCATACACACACACGCAGTCGCACACTTGTATATGCATATACGTATAAGCAAAAACTTTATGCTGGAGCAACAAGCAAGGGTCACCTACTTGTGCCCTTCCAAACCAAAGGCTAGTTCCATTTGGGAATGGAAATATTCGCATGCATTTTTTAAACCTTTTTTTTGGGGGGTAATGCTAGATTTTTATTTGTACCAAGCATGTCCTTTTTATGTATATTTTTATTTGTAACTTGTGAGACTTTACCTTTGTTGAGGGTGTGTGTCATATAATGACAACCTAAGCCGAAATCCCGATTGCGTTTTATTCTCAACCTTCAAACCCTAAATGTTGGGCGAACTGCTATCGCCTCTGTCAGATGAGGATGACGATGGCGGCCACGCTTTTCAGGGCAAAGGCCTCCCCAATCGCAGCATGGGGTTCTCTCTGCAAATTAGGGTTTCTGTCGTTTCTCTGCTGGGAGTGCATCTTCAGCTCCGATGTATTCTCGTGCCCTCCCTCCTCTTGTTTGTGATGTTCAAGTTTTTCTCCAGATCGGTTTCCAAACTCTCTGTTTTCTCTTTTTTTGAATACAAGTCACTTGTAGCTGTGCCAAAGTGGGTTCAAGCAGTGACAGTATGACTCCTGACAGGCTTTTGGGAGCAGTTCAAGTTGATCGCTTGCCACAGAGTAAGTTTTCTTGTCCCTTAAGTTTTCTTGTCCCTTTTTTTTGTACATACATACACACACACACACGTATACGTACATGCAGACATACATATACAGATACGCATACATACATACATACATATACATACATACATACAGATGTATACATTCATACATACATACCTATCCTCATACACACATATATTCTCACATACAATACATGCATGCATGCGTACATACATATATGATTTCCTATTTTAATGGGAGCTTAATAAAAAAAAGGTTTAGTGACCATGTCAACTGAGATGATTTTAGGTGCAATCTACCTATAACGGTGTATTTTTTGGGGATTTGGAGCCCAAATTCTTATATTGTTTTTTTATTTGGATAAAACAAAATTTTCAATTGGAGAGGGAATTTTAAACCGCCATGTAATGTATAGTACTAGTAAAAGAGAGAGAGAGAGAGAGAGAGAGAGAGAGAGAGAGAGAGAGACCTACAATATTGTCTCTCTCCCTCTCCCTCTCATGCAAGAGAGAGAGAGAGAGAGAGATTTTAACAAACTAAGTTACAATATCGTCTTTTGAAAAATATCAAGTCATGGATTGAACGTCAAAAAAGAAAAAAAGAAACTAGTGACAATATAAGTAGTCATGTGGATGATACAATAAAAGTAGAGTCATGTGGATGATACAAGGTATCAATATGAGAGTACTATATAAGTAGTCATGCGGATGATACAAGGTACTAGTTTGTGTAATAAGAAGATCCAATGACTCCATCCTCTGGTAGAACTGAGTGTAGGATAGTGAACATGTCTCTCGAGCTCTCTCTGTGGTGTCCCCAAGTCATCTGTAATTCAAGAGGACCCAACCAAGATAACAAAAAGCGGGTGAGCCTTTATATTTCTTTCCTCACAATCATGTGCAATAATAGTGCTAATTAACACATTTGGCTTTCCAAACATCTAGGTAGGCTAAGAGTAGACATTGTATAATGCTTATAGCTCTAATACATCCTCCAATAAGGAATATTAGCATGTGTGTCAGTGGGATCTTTCGTTAGCATTAAGTTATGTAAGCAGATGGAAGTTCAAAGAAATTTTGTTAAATGTGGCAATGGATAGAAAGGAGCCAACTTACTACATAGGCAAGGAAAAAACATTCTAGACCTTTGGGTAAATGGGGCTTTATATCCATCAGATCCTGGTGAGCCTCCGACATTCCAAAATTTACATGATTTGGTGTGTTTTATTGGTGATAGTAGAAATGGCTTGTTAGGTTATTGCAATAGACTAAATCATGTAGCTTACTATGCTAACACCCATAGATACTTGTGTTATTTCTTTTGAAAAGAAATACAAGCTAGAAGCTTGTTAATTGGTTTGAAAGCGGCATTGTTTTTAAATGTATGTACTTTGAAGCCTTGCATCCTCTTGGATGACTTGGGAGTAGAATCTCAAGGCTTCTATTCATCTGTCTATGCATGCTATAAGTGGGACCTTTTTAGTGGTGCTATTTCTTTTGAAAAGAAATACAAGCTAGAAGCTTTCTTAATTGTTTTGAAAGCGGCATTGTTTTTAAATCTATGTACTTTGGAGCCTTGCATCCTCTTGGATGATTGTGTATGAATCTCAAGGCTACTATTCATATGTATCCTAATACTCGGTTCAAATATAGATATTGAGTAGTCATGGCAATGGGCACTTTTTTTGTTGGGAGAAGCTTTTAGTTTTTTTGACTTTAATTTGCTAATCATTTTTTAAAACAGCAAGGCGAGCATATAGCCTGATATCAGAGCCGATGATTTGTGTTACTTGAGTTAAAATTATAGTATAGATTTTGCATCTGTTATTATTTGAATTTCCTTAATGCCTTTGTGCATCTGGCCTTAGAAATCTACTTGGCTGTCAAACTCCCTAATTGAGTCTAATGTGGAGTGAGTTGGAAACCTGCGTGACAGACATGGCATTATCTATCCCATGAATATTCCAAAGTACAATTTGTTTTCCTGCAAGGAATGCGTTGAGGATCAATGACACCCTGAGAGAGCTCAAATTTGTGCCTTGATTTTCTTGAGAATATTGAAACTTGTGCCACCACACATTCAGAACATAGAAATCGTTTGGATCTCAAAATAAAGAGGGGGAGCATTGTAAATTATGGCAAGTAAATCAGTCACTTGTCACAAAGAAGTTTCTCAGACTATTGTAGGCTTATTTTTCCTCCCTTGCACTTTACAATAACAGGTCATTGCTGCCTAAAGACACTTGTGTGATTGTACAAGAGTTTTCTTTTAGTGAAAAATTAAAAGATCTGTGATTTGAAGGTTTTTTTTATTTTCTTGTATGTCTTGATTATAATATCTATTTTCAACTGGTCACAAATGAATGATCTGGAATGTTGTCCTCTTTGCAACACCCAGGATGTTGAGTGGAGGGATTTTTTAGGAGGTGGTGATATCGTGGTGGTGCGGGGCCGTGGCGGTGGTGCGGGGGTAGAATCTTGCCCATGTTCCCTTAGTACCTTTGTACCCTTTTGAAGGCATGTATTTGATATAATAAGTCTTTGTGATTTGCAGATATCACGTGCTCAAGATTGTTGGACAAGACTAGTCCCAAGGTTAATCTGCATGAATAGATCTAGATAGAAGATCCAACTGGATGTTCGTTTGTCAGGTTTGCCTTGGCCCTTCAAACTCGTCTCAAAGGGATGAAAGTTGCCTCTTGGAAAATTGATAGACAGTGTTCAAATAATCTCAATTAAATATATGAAGGAAAAGATCTTACTCTAGAAGATTAAGAACATTGAGATCTCCCCTGACATGGACTTAATCTAGGCTTCTAGGCTATCATGCATGAGACTGAGTAGGAGTTGGTTTGCTTTAGCAAGGTGTGTCATGATTTTAGCCTTGGCACAGTAGATAAAAGCTTTGGTAGTAGAAACAAGCCCTTTGGAGGACACTGCTAATCAGCATGCTTACATGGTCCCATTAATCTATTTTCTTAGCTGCCACAGCCAGAAAGACGAACGGAGTAAAAATGTACAGATGGGATAGTTAAAGAGTACATAGGGGTTAAAAAAATGGGCCTTCAAATGTAGTCGCTATACCTCCTTTTTTCATGTAGGTGAATTTTAAGTTGGTGAAAGAAATGGAAAATGAATAGACATCCACATAGTTGAACAAATAGAGATCTCGTGGATTTTGGCATGGTTGAATTGCAGGCTAGAAGTTGCATTCAAGGTAGGGGATATCAACACTAGTATTGCAAAAATGTATGTTTGTAGAATGTCTCTAGTTTTAATGTCTTGTATATGGCAGTGGGGGATGAGTTGTGGTCACGATCTGCTCTCTCCACGTTTTGAAAGGGATGGCTCTCCCTTCATCTCTTGGAGAAGTTGATCACATTTCGTTCATCGTTTTGGCTCGTCCAACCCTTCACACGATTGCTGTGGAGTTAGTCGACTTTGCTTGGCAGGCCTCTTGCACGACTTCGTTGTAGAGGCAGCCAAGCCAACTGTGCATGGCAGCTCTCTTGCTCAAAGACTATTTTATAGTTTATTGAGATCAAGATTGTGCCCATAACCTTGTGGAGGACTCTTAAAGACAAGTTGTAGATTTTCGAGAGCTTGTGGAAGTCCTTTGAAAACACTATGGCCAAATCCATTGGCCTTGGACTTTGTAAAGAGTGCCGAAACTGTCCAAGTGGTCCGGTAGGTGGATTGCAAATATTATGGTTTGTTGGGCACTCGCAAGCTTTGTATTTACAAATATTCCTTGGTTACTTGAAGGGGTGGGGGGGTTTGTGGTTAACTGAGGCAACTTTGATCTAGAGTGTGGTGGTGTTGGTGTTGGTTGTGGTAATTTAGCGTTGTGCTTAAATGTTTATTTAATCAAGTTTTTGATTAATTACTTTGAGATCTATCCTAATTACGTTGGTATCAAAGCTTAAGTCACTTAATATGTCTTATCCCTAAGCTAAGGTTAACCTAACCTAAAAGTCTTAACCTTGGTTAGCCTCGAGACGTAACACCATGAGATGCAAGGTGAAAAAAATGTGATACTCGTAGTGAAATATGTAGGTGACATGCATGGATAATAATGGGTAGAAGGTATGCCCTTGTGTGTGCTAGTTTGAGTGGAAGGTCTTACTAACTCAATTCTTTTCTTTGACTCTCTTTGATGCTTTCTTTGACGTTTTCTTGACATTCCTTTTCTTGGGGAGTCAAGATCATTAGATTGTTGATGCTTTACAGTTGGCTTTGTTTCTATAGTTGTAATGGAGCTAGGTGGCCTTTGTGGCTTGGAGATTTAGTGTTAGAGAGCACTGGGAATAGAAGCAATGTTGATTATTGGACTACCATGAGTATATAACATGCATGTTCCTACTAAAAGGTGAAATTGGGCATGTTCTTGGATTCATCTAGGTATATATAGAGAAAAGAGCAGAGACGTCGAACCAATCTATGTATAGCTATATAGAAGAAAGAGTCGAGATTAAGTGAGTACTAAAGAGAGTACACATATAAATGTAGGAATTGAGGATTGAGGTGGGAGGTGAGATGAGAGAGGTATGTAGAGGTGCAGAGGTTTGCAGAGGAGGCAGAGAGGTGTAGAAGCGAGGGCTTGTGGTGGATAACGAGAGCGGTACATAATTGTCGAAGGAAGAAAAGGATATGTCGAGATGCAAAAGGTGTAATGAGGTTACTATTTTGTATAAAATGTGTGAATAAGTGGAGGGTGATAAAGGTGCATGGAAGGTGTAGTTGAGAGCAAACAAGTGTAGATGATGTGTAAAGGTTTTCAAAAGGTGTGAAAATGTGTATAGGCATGCAAGGAAGGCAAGAAGAGGTGCAAAGGTGAGGCGAAGAAAGGAAAGAGATCTCTATTATAAAGTTATTGTAATTATAAACAAAAAGTGGTGAACTGAAATGTAAAGGAGTGAAGAAGACAAGCACTACTGTATACGGGTGAACTTAAATGTAAAGGGGTGAAGAAGACAAGCACTAGTGTATACGGGTGAACTTAAATGTAAAGGAGTGAAAAAGATGAGCACTAGTGTATATGATTATTGAAGGTGGAAAAAGGATGTTAAATGGTGTAGTGATGTGTGTAAGAGGTGTGAAGAGATATGCAACATTGTAGAGGAGTGTAATTGGTGTAGAGATGTAGAGGTACATAACGTGTGAAAAGATGTATAGAAGGTGGTGTAGAGGTGTGAACAGAGACTACATGAGTAGAAAATGTGTATAGGTTTGAGGAGGGAGGCAAAACATTTTAGAGGGATATGTAAGATTTTTAGAGGTGTATAGAAGGTTTTTGGAGGTGTATAGGTGTGAGGAGGCATGCAATGATGGTAAGGGACACAAAAGGTGTGGAAAGATTTATAGAAGATGTGTGTAGGTCTGCAAAGATATGTAAACAATGTGGGGAAGGGGGGACTAAAAATAAGCAAAGTGGCTCATTGTGAAGGCAATTTGCTTAAGGGGGTCAATGGGGAGGCATAGTGAAGGTGGCTTGCTTAAGGGCTCAAGGGGGAGGCCAAGGGTTGAGTGATGTGAGAAAAAGAAAAAAAGATATATTAATATCTAGAGGGTCTTTGAGACCAAAAAGGAGTGAAAAAGACGAGCACTAGTGTATATGGTTATAGAAGGTGAAAAAAGGGTATGAAAAGATGATGTGATGTGTATAAAAGGTGTGCAGAGGTTTGCATGTTAGCTTTGAAAATAACCCGTCTTAGCTTTATTGTTACTTTTACCTTATGTTATTAGGGGTAGCTTAGGAATAAGATCTTAATAGGCATTTTGGAAGATGTTAGCTTAGGAAATAACCTACCTTAGTTTTATTATTACTTTTACCTTAGCTTAGGAATAAGATGTTGGATCAGAGATAATGTTGTGTTTCTTGATCCAGATGGTTATTTATGCACTAAGCATTGATGTATAAGTAGAGAGATATATGCAAAAGAAGTAATACATAGAGCTAGTTATGTATCTTTGTTTCACAATTCTATTTGAGGACTATAATGTTATGTAATGTGATGATCATTTGAATGCTCATTAATATCACAATTATGTTTGATGTTAAATATGTAAATGTTGTGTTGGTTTATCCGCCAACACTTTTGGCGATCTCATTGCGATTGATTCCTTGCACATGCTTTGGTTTAGGATTTGAGCGTTGTAGATTTTGCATAGATTTGGCATGTACGGATTATATGTCCTTGCCCATGAAGTTAAGAATTGTTCATTATTTCTTAGGACATCCTTCAGTCCATCTTTGTTGTTACTTAGATTATGATGGGGTTTGTCGGTCTTTTCGTCTTACATGTTAATGTGTTATCCTTATGTGAAGAGGTTTCACCTATTCTACATATCTTTGTTTTGTTAACTTGTTCGTGGCGTCTCATTGTGATCGAGTTAAAGTGATTACATTTCGTGGGTTTTCCTCTCTAGGTTTGTTAAAACGAGTCCATTTTTTGCATTTATTTCTTTTGTGTGGCTATTCGATAGTTTTCCTCGTCCATGCTCAATCAGATGTGCAAGACTTGCTTCCTCTAGAAGTAGTGTGTCAATGACTCTTATTAGGCTGTTGTCCCTTTTTTGTTGGATTATTCATTTATGATGAATTGGATTGTTGTTATGATACATCATCACCATATAGCACTAGATAGTCTATCGGAGGATGTATCCGCGGATGAGGAATATGTGGCTGTTGAAGAGGAGGATGAGTCCGAAGACGATGGGATTATGGAAGATACAATCAAGGAGCATTCGGTGGGATAGTTGACATAGGTGTAACTATTTGTCCTCCTAGCTCTTTTCACATAATCGAATTCATACCCGGACACATCGACAAGTTGGACACATGGGAACAGGGTTCCTAAAGTTGGCATTGGAAAAAGCACTAGTCTTGGTCAAAAAGCAAGAAAAAGCAAAAAGTCAAATTACGTTGACCAAAAGTTGAAGGCACCACTGGAAAGAGGACATCAAATTGGACCAAAAAGCTAAAAGTCACTTTTTCAAAAAGTAACTCTTAAGGCCAAAAAGCAAGGCTTTGAAGTTGTAAAAGCACAAATCAAGAATTTGGCTATTATTAATAATATTTAATAAAAAGCAAAAGCAAGAAGATAAAACAAAAGCAAAGCAAAAGCATTGCTTTTGGCAAAAAGCAAGGCTCTCCTCAAGTATAAAAAGGCTTGAACTTCTCTTGTAGCACCATGAGGATGATCATTGAAGGGTGGTAGCCAACATCAAAGCTTGAAGATCCTCATCTTCATCATCATTATCAAGATTATCGAAGTGTATGATTGTTAACACTATCATTACCTTCTGTTGTCGTACTCATGTATACTTGCGCCACCTATCTATGCTTCACCAGTACAACCAGCTCCAGCCTCGCTTGTGTCGCTTGTTGTTGAGTGCCGCCCAGCACTTGGTTGTGTCTCCTGAAGCGCCAGCAAGCAGCGTCGCTGCTTACCCTTATTACCGATTTGTCTGCGCTGTCTCTATTGCCTGCGTTTCAGTGGGTTGCCACTTTCAGTCAGCACTAACCAGTCGGCTAGCTAAAGCGCTAGCATCGCCTCCAACACCTGGTCAACACCATCGTCATACCTATTGCCTGGTCATCATCATTGCTGTCGCCAATCTTATTGTTGCTTGTACAGAGCGCTGCAACTTGAACCATTGTGCACTGTACTCTTGCCGTATTTCTGCAGTTAACATTGCCTTTAGCCAAGACCTAGAGCCAGCGCTATTTGCAGCCATCTCTTCTGCTTGACTTGGGCCATGCCTAGCCTGCGCAGCCAGCCTCAGCAGCACAGCTAAACAGTAGCATAGCCAGCTATCCGGTAGCACTGCCCGCTAGCATTGACCAGCACTCAAGTTGTTGGAGTCGTCGCTCGTCGGCATTAATATTTTCGCCTATCACTGGCTGATGATGGCACCTTAAGAACTACCACTCTCTCCTTCGATTTGGACATTAAGTCTACATATTAACACAAAAAGCTTGGACATGGAATATGAACGTGGAGCTTGGACATGAACATGAGAAGACAAATCCTTACTTTTAAGCCATTTTCATAAGCGTTCGATTCCGACGTTCGACCACGCGGCCATTCTGCTGTGGTGTAAAAGGAGTAGTACACTAATGAGAAATGCCATGGGAATGCAAAAAAGTTATAAACTCATGTGACAAGTATTCCCTCCTCAATCGGTCTGCAATGTCACGAGCTTATGATTGCAAGCATATTCAACCAGAGGAACAAACTCACGGAAAGCAAAAAATGCATCCGACTTAGTGTTTCAAAACATACATCCTGTAGAAACTAGTGTAATCTTCAATGAAAGTCGTGAAATACAGATGTCTACCGAAAGATAATGCCCTCATAGGGCCACAGAGATCATTATGTACAAGCTACAATGGTCGAGTACCTCACACAGTGCCATCTTTTTGAAAAGGACTGATAGTGCATCTTTTCGAGTGTACATCCCTCACGTACATGCTTGTGTGGAATCTACATAGGTGGCAACTCATGAACCATAGCCTGACGTTGTAACCGCATAAGAGAACGAAAATTCGGGTGACCAAACCGAGCATGCCATGGCTCAGTGTCACGCATAACATTTGATGTGGAAGCAATCAAAGCATCAATAGGAGAATAACTACTCCTGTCATAAATGTCAAGTCTGTATAGACCATTGCGCAATGTACTAGATAGCAGAAGCGCATCAAAATCAATTCTATCATAAATGGAGTAGCAATGATAAAAAATTGGATTTTGAGACCAACGTTTGCAAGTCTTGAGACAAATTAGATTCTTGCGAATGCCAGGTACATACAAGGTGTCAACAAGAGTATATGTGGCTCCACTGCATGATGTTAGTTCCACATTGCCAATGCCTTTAATGACATAGGATGCATTATTAGCACACAAAACTGTATCACCTAATGGAGCATCTCTGAAGGTGCCAAACACCTGTTTGCACTAAGTGATGTGCTTTGTAACACCCGAATCAAATAACCAATCAGCATCCAACGACGACAAACATGAGACAGATAAATCACTACATTTGATTGTTAAGGCATCACTGATGTTTTTGAACATTTTACACAGAAAAGAAATGGGCAAACTCAAGTATATCTGACAAGAAGTAGCTTAAAGTGACTCAAGAGTTTCTCAAATGTCTGCTCAAAAGATGCAGGCAAAATCAATGGACGCAAAATCTACAAGTTAAAATCTGCTGACGTGGAAACAAGTCAGAAGCTAACGTGGCATCAACAGGTCGGCAGGCCAGAAGCTAACATGGCGAAAGCAATTCAGCAAACGTGGCACCAACAGATTAGAAGTAGGTCGAAAGCTGACATGGCGTCACCAAGTTGGAAATCGAAATAGAATCAACAAGTCGGAAGCTGAAGGCAGAATCGTCAGGTAAGGCTCAGCTGTCGAATAGACGCGGAACCAACTCACGGATGGATGCTAAATCAGTTGGCGAGCAAAATTTGAATCGGTTGACAGACAAAAATCGACAGACGGAATCGAGATCGACAGACGAAATCAACTGTCAGAAGCTGAAACCCGAACGTCGGATGCCAAAGGTTGTAGCGGAATGTTGAATTCGTTCGAAGTCGAAATACCGAACACAAAGTGCCGAAGTAAAAAGCCAACTCTTGAAAATCGACTGTTGAAAACTGCATTGATACCAATGTTGGATGAGAAAGAAGATGCTCTGCACACACACACGCACATACACAATCGTACAAGAGCTCAAAGAGTAAAGGGAGACGAAGCTGCAAAGCTGGAACGTACTCAATGTTAATTATCACAAATGTGGAGTACAAGGGTACTATAGCCTAACACACGAGTGTTCACATGAAAAAAAACCCTTGCTAGCATAGGGTAAAAAGTATCCGTGTAGGGTTGTTCACACTAGGGTCTTCCAAGGCTAACACTGACAAGTAAGAGTTCGAAAATCAACAAATTTCAAGCCGCGCTTGAGATAGACACCTATGTGTCAAACTAGGTTGTAATCATCCCTGTTGTAAGCCTAGCGAGGCGTGTTGTGACAAACTCAACCACGTGTCCAAGAGATAGAGATATAGAGAGGGGAGAAAGATAAGGGAATAAGGATCTTGCACAATACACCACACTGAACGAGGAAGAAGCCCTGCCCCTTTTCAGGAATTTATTCAAGAGCAATCCACGGACACGCTGGCCAGGATCAATACAATCAATGAATACAAAACAAACATATATGCCGATGTAGGATATCCAACTCGATGTCGATGTCGAGGCACAAGATCTCTCATGTCGCGCACACCACGGAGATGACCCACAAGTATCTCTCACGAGGCTAGTACCAGATCCAATATCCAAATCCAATGAATCAAAGTCCAATGAATCCAAATCCAAGTCCAGATCCAAGTCCAAGTCCATGCTCTATGTTCCATGTCCAAGCTTTATGTCCAAACTCAGATTTTGGCTTGGAGTGATGATGTGCGCCAACTATGTGTTGAATCGTTGTCCGATTAAAGCTTTGAAATCTATGACATCTTATGAGGCTTGGAATGGCAGAATCCCCATAATCACTCATATTTGTGTTTTCGGATGTCTGGCTTACATGTATGTACAAGCACAACATGGACATAAACTTGTAGCAAAGGCAATGAAATGTATTTTTTTTGTGGTATAGCAGTGACAACAAGGGATATAGGTTGTATGTTCCGTCCACTCGGAAGCTTATTGTATCCAAAGATGTCATCTTTGATGAATATGCATCTCAACCTATGTTTTCATGTCGGTTGCAACCATCAATTGATGCCCCATACGTCTTTGATACATTGCTGTCATTATTTGGTACAGGTGCTGTATCAGCTGAGCCTGTTTTGGCTTGGAATCAACCTTGTGTTGCTACGCATAGTTAGCAGATTCGACAGTCTGACATTTCCCATATTGCTCGACGCCAGGATGAAAGAAAATAGAGCCGTCACACTTTGAGCTGGATGCCTTGGGTGATGCATTAGTTGAAGTGGATGCACCTAACCGTGACTCAGAGAGTTTTTGGCTCGTTGGCTTTGTGCCACCTTGCGGGACAGCAAGCTGACTCCACTTATGCGAGGTCGGACACGAGCTGCCTCTCAACATGCATCTCATTTTCTTGACACAGTCCTTTTTGCTATTGCATGTAATGAGAACTAACTTTCTCATTTTGATTCATTGGAGGATGACAATCGGATTTCAGCCATGCATTCGGAGTTGGATTCAATTGAGAAAAATGCTACATGGGAGTTACGTGACTTGGCTGCCGGCAAGCGTGCTATCGGCATAAAATAGGTGTATAAATTGAAACAGAAGCTTGAATGCTCCATTGATTGTTACAAGGCTCGTTTAGTCGCCAAAGGGTATGCCCAGAGAAAAGGCATTGACTATGATGAGAAGGCTCGTTCTTCACGTATGACTACTATCCGCACTCTTGTTGCATTGGTTGCGCATAAACGTTGAAATGTACATTAGTTGGATGTCTAAATTGCTTTTTTGAATGGTAATTTGCAGGAAGAGGTTTATGTATCTCAGCCTCTTGGCTTCGTTCAGAAACATGCAGAGCATAGGGTATGCTGATTATGTAAAGCACTTTGTGGCTTGAAACAGGCTCCACATGCTTGGTATCAAAAGATTTATACATACTTACTCTTTTGTCTGTTTCAGAATAGTTTGATTGAGAGTACTCTCTATGCTCGCACAATCAAGGGGATCACCTCATAATTCTGAACCTTTATGTGGATGATATGCTTCTGAGTGGCCTTGATGAGGCACACATTTCAGCTTTCATAGCTAACTTACATCATGCATTTGATGTTTCCGACATGAGGCTATTGCATTAATATTTGGTTATCCAGTTTATACCAGTGGAGGGGGGCATCATGTTATCTCAGAGAAGATACATTCAGCAGCTCTTAGAATGGCTGTAAATGACAAATTACAAACTTGTTTCTACTTCTATTAAACCAGGCCTGCGCATGTCTCTTGAGGACACTTTCGAGCCTTTTGATGTTGCCACTTATCACCAGGTTGTTGGATGCCTTATATATATCTATGCACTACTTGTCTAGATATTCAATATGTAGTGTCACAGTTGAGTAGATTTATGCATTGCCTCGACACTTGGCATTGGTAAGCAGTTAAGTGTGTCTTTTGTTACCTTCAAGGCACTCATGACTTTGCTTGTTTTACAACAATGCGTCTTCTTTTTGCTTGTTCGCCTACATTGACAGTGACTCGATAGGATGTTATGATACTGGGTGTCCACCAATGGTAATGTTTCCTTCTTGGAAGTTCATGTATTTCATGGCTCAGCAAGAAGCAGTCGGTAGTAGCCACTTTTAGTTGTGAAGCTGAGTACAAGACAACATTCACAGCTACTGTGGAGTGTGTATGGCTCCGCTGTCTATTGGTAGATCTTGGTGTTAGACATCCGTCTTCTACCACCACTCACTGATAGTCAGAGCGCATAAGGAGTCGCATAGAATCTGGTATTTTATGCGCGAACAAAGCACAATGAGGTGCATTATCATTATGACAAGGAAAGGCTCCAAGAGATTGGCTTGACTTGTGTGCCTACACAGGCCAATGTGGCAGATGGGTTTACCAAGTCCCTTTTCAGGGAAAAGTTTAAGGCTTTTCAAAAAGCTTTGAACATATTACCTCTACTAGGGTAATCTACTACACCCTTTATACGTTCACACCATTCACTTCAGAGGGGTTTGTTAGTCTTGCAATTCGCTATTATGAACAGTCCTACACACTGGCACTTTTTACCTTTTTTCTCATGTGAACACACTCGTGTGTTAGGCTATAGTACTCTTGTACTCCACACATTTGTGATCATTATCATCGAGTACCTTCTAGCTTCGCAACTTCGTCTCCCTCGCTCTTTGAGCTCTTGTACGATTGTGTGCGTGTGTTTGTGTGAGTGTGTAGAGTGTCTTCTCTGTTGTCCAACAGTCAGACTAAGTGTGGATCTATCCTTGACACATCATCTGAAGGCTTCGACTCCAGTTGCTCTTGGGACGATTTTCTTGGTCCAGGCGGTCTTGTAGGTACATCATTACCTTTATCATTACACGTGATGGCTCAATGAGTATCACTCAAATATCCAAAGTTCCACGGTAAGGAGAAGGAGGAGGATCCGGATACACACATGGTAAATTTTGAGAGAACGCTTGGTTGGCTAATCACAGGTTGCTTACAGTTATATTTGCTCAGAAGCGTAATACATTTAGTGGCACTTCTGATGGGTAGGCGCGTCTAATTGGCATGTGCAGTATGGCTCCAATGCATTTTCAACATATGAGGAGTTGTATGATGCATTTCTGCACTGATTCTGAAAGGGTAAGACATCCTTATGCAAGTGATGGAGAAACTATGTCGCTTGCAGCAGAAAACGTTGCCGATAGAAGATAAATTTTTAAAACTCTGCAGAGTTGTGGGGTCTCGTCGGCGGATTGACCAACTGAGACGCTTATGGGAGAATGGTTTGTTCGGGGTCTGCAGAAGAAGTTAAATTCATAGGAAGGATAACTGGTGGATCCCTAGAAAGTGATCGTCGATGTAGAGGTACATAATGTGTGAAGAGGTGTATAGAAGTCATTGAGGAGGGAAATTGGTGTGTAGAGATGTAGAGATATAGAAGGGGTAGAGGTGTGAACAGTTGGAGAGAAGACTAGAGGAGTAGAAAATGTGTGTAGGGATGTAGAGGAAGGCAAAAACATTGTAGAGGGGTACATAAGAGTGCATCATCACTTGGAGTCTCTTAATGCTCTTCTAGGTTACCTCACTAAGATTAGGTCCCTAGAAGGGAGCCCCAATTATCGCTGCTAAGCACACCAAGGTATCCAATAGTCATCATGTGTTGTAGGGTTCTTGGAAATAGGCTTGGAAACATTGTCTCTCTATGGGGACTAGATATGTATATGCTGTTGCCAAGTGTACATCAGGTAGCTAGTCTCATGGAAAAAATAGATCCTACAATAGTAACCATGCGGTACACATAAGATGAAATGATCTCCACTTCGGCTCTCCCTATATGAGAAAGATAGGCTAGATGCAACTCGATTTGATGTGGAAGACGGTAATCTAAGTTTTTTCAAGATTGATTGTGAGGTTTCTCTTGTCACCATTCTTTCCAAGTTATTCATCATCATTTGCAAAGCCTTTGAATTTTAAAGAGTTTGAGCTAGTCTTCTGCGGTGGCATCATTTACCAAGGGTGAGAAGAAACCAAACATAAAAGGGAAAGTTAACACTTGAAGAGCTATCATAAATGAGTACTAACAAAGAAAAGGAGATTAACATATTATAAGCAAAGAAAAGGAAAAAGAAGAAGACAAACATCATTAGATATAAATCTTGTTTGAGACACACACATATTTGTGTGTGTATATATATGTATGCATATATACACGTCTACGAAAAACCCAAAGGGTGTTTGAAACTAAACGTACTATATGTAACAACCCATGAGAATAAAAGTTAAGATGTGGAAAGAAAATGCACTCTCAAGCATAACAAAGTATATCATATAAAGGCACTCAAAGCCATTGATGTTGTGGAGTCATGTGTCATCATATATGGCATACTATCTATGTCCATGTCATGTGGTAGAGTACTCCCATAAATAGAGAATGTCCTTGATCTGGCACTCGAGGTGCCTATCTAGGGTGACCTCTCAAGTGTGTTGGATGCTTGTCTCTAATGCCCAGGATATGCATTTGATGTGGTTTGATGCATTGATCCATATCTTCATGATCCTTAGGATGATGCATTTGATGTGATGCATTGATCCATATCTTCATGATCTTTTTGAAGCTGAGAGAGAGAGAGAGAGAGAGAGAGAGAGTGTATCACCTACCAAACGCTTTTGCTCTTGAAAATGCTATGTCGATAGATCTCATGATTAGCCTCTCGGTGGACTTGTAGCTCTCATGGACTTTTGCCCTTTTGGTTTAGATTGTGGCACTAGTGCGCATCATCGCTTTCAGAATCTAAGGTGTCATCCCTTCTAGTAAGGGTTCACGCAATTTTGTGTGCTTCTCCACCTGCTCCTGCATATCTAAGACTTGTTTCTGCTCTATGTTGTTGGTCCCTGGCAGCGTCTCCGCCTACTCAAGCAAGATAGCAAGCAACCCCACTCTTCTTCACTAGTGGCTATAGATTCACTTGGGAGCATTTCGACCGAACGATTTTGTGCTTGTGTTGTTTCCCTTGTTCATTGTGGTGTAGTTACTTTGGAGATCCCAAGCTTTGCTGCTACTTGGGCTTGTTCCTACAACTAGGCTTGCATGAGGTTTCCTACTACTTGGCAAAGCTTGTTCTACCACTTTGTTTCATGAATCCTTTTCTTGACTTAGCCTTGTGGCCTCTTGCTTCTTCTTTTTAGCATTCTTGGAAGCTGGTGTCTTTTGCTAATCTAGCTTCTCGTCATTGTTTTGTATATATAGGTACATTTATATATGTATGTATTTATATATATAGGTATATATATATATATATGTATTTATATATAGGTATATATATATATATATATATATATATATATATATATATATGTATTTATATATATATACACACACACACACACACACACACACACACATTACAACTTAGGGTGGGTGCTATAGTCTCATGAATTCCTACCATTTTTATGTTTATACCATCTTCATTGAAGGTTTGATTTAGACACATTCAAAGGCTCCATATGTTTCTTAAATCGTGCTTATTCATGATGTCATACATGGTGATTCGAGGGTTTCACCAATTTGGAGAAGGGAATTACATGATTATTCGGCTGATGCCTTTGATGATAAAAGATGGGATTCACCAATTATTGGAAGAAGGGGATTACATAACATGGTGGTTGGATATCTTACAAAACAAGATTCTACCACGAGAAAAAACGTAGTATCTAGTCCATACTATGCACAATAGAGTTGATAGTTATATAGTCTTGTGGGTTGACTACCGTGAGTATATAACATGCACATTCCTAAAAGGTGAATTTGGGAATGTTCTTGGATTCATCTAGGTATATATATATATATATATATATATATATATATATATATATATATATATATATATATACAATTAATACTAGTTGTTAATTTTCGTATGATTTTTATATTGGTTGGTAGAGAAATATTAGCTTCCTATCTACTAATTATAGTTTTTTATTGCTTAAGTATTAGTCTCTTATCACACTGATTTTAAAAGTTTTGCATAAATTATAGAAATTATAACTTGATGATTTTTTGTACTACTAAATTATATATATTTTTAATAAAAATAAAATTGAAGAGTTTATGTTGCAAATTATGCAATTCGTAGCATAATCTATACCATTGCAATTACTATTTTTTTTAAATTTCAAAGAATTTTCAGAATCATAATGATAAAGAGCTATTAGTTTAGTAATGGAAAACTTTAACTAGTATTAAAGTAATTCTAAATTTTTAGTCAATGAATTAAAAAAATCTTGTAAGGTTTATGAGTTATTCTTGATTGTGTAGTTAAAAAGCTAGTATAATAATCTCGAGTAAAATTAAATAAATTTTTTTATTTTAAGAAAAAATAATTATTGAAAAAAGATGAAGAAATTATGCTAAGCTCTCTTTTAGTATAAGGATTAGTTGCTCGCTATTTTATTTTTTTAGTGATTAAAGTAATAAGTTAATAATACTGTTAATAATTTATTGATGGTTGACTCAATAATTATATCTAATTTGTAAAACCAAAAATAATTGATAGAGAATAATAATAATTATTTATTTAATAAAGTAAGTATACATATATATATATATTTACATACATATATATACATATATATATGTATATATATATATATATATATATATACATATATATATATATGTATATATGTATATATGTATATATGTAGATACATGTATATACATATACATGTATATATATGTATATACATATACATGTATATATATATGTATATATACATATACATATATACATATATGTATATATGTAACATATATATACATGTATATGTATATACATATATATATGTACATATATATACATGTATGTACATATATATACATATATATATATATATATATATATATATATATATATATATATATATATATATATATATATATATATGTACATATATGTTCATGTATATATGTATATACATGTACATGTATATATATATGGTAATCTAGATTTAGCCTCATTAGCTTAGGATTAAGGAAAGCATGAGAGATTAGCTTAGGATTAGAACAAGAAGAGAAAGCAAAGAACTTGTGTAATCTTGATTATCGAAAGATATCAAAAGTATGGTGTATGTGACCTATATACATGACCTCCATTTCACACTATCATAAGTGTTGTCCATGGGCATGGTCAATTTGCCTTGGTCCATTATTCATTTGAGATCATTTCACTTTGTTACAATTTATGTATGTATGTATGTATACATATACATATGCATATATATATATATATATATATATATATATATTCATGATGTCATACATGGTGATTCGAGGGTTTCACCAATTTGGAGAAGGAAATTACATGACTATTCGATTGATGTCTTTGATGATAAAAGATAGGATTCACCAATTATTGGAAGAAGGGGATTACATAACATGGTGGTTAGACAAGGATGATATCTTACAAAAGAAGATTCTACCACGAGAAAAAACAAGATATAATATAATAGATTCGCCATGAGGCATCGAGTCATGTTCGTCTAGGTATAAATTGCATATGTATATGCATATGCATATGCATATGCATATGCATATATATATATATATATATATATATATATATATATATATATATATATATATATATATATATATATATATATATATATATTCATGATGTCATACATGGTGATTTGAGGGTTTCACCAATTTGGAGAAGGAAATTACATGACTATTCGATTGATGCCTTTGATGATACAAGATACGATTCACCTATTATTGGAAGAAGGGGATTACATAACATGGTGGTTAGACAAGGGTGATATCTTACAAAAGAAGATTCTACCACGAGAAAAAACAAGATATAATATTTTTGGATTTATCTAGGTATATATATATATAGTCACTTTGTGATAGTAAATGTGGGACATATGTGGAAGGAGGTTATGATAGATGAAAAAAAAGAGAGAATTTATTGATGGAGAGTGTTAGAGATTAACTACATTGGACTTGAAAGATTATGTGAGATTTCTCTCTCTTGTTTAGTCTAATATTAATGATATTTCTCAAGGACTTTTGAAGAAAAAAAATATAAGTTTCTAAGATTTTCTATTAGTAATAGATTGTAGTTATGATTTATTATTTTATCACTTAATTGAGAGTAATGAAGAATTAATTAATAACTAATGAATTAGTTTTAAGTAATAATTTTATTTTAATTCATAATTAAGAATAATATTCATCCACTTAATTTTTGAGTTAGTAAGCAAACAATCAATAATATCATTATTAAGCTATTTCTTGATTAAATGTAGAGATATTTGGTGTGTAGAGATGTAGAGGTACATAACATGTGAAGAGGTATATAGAAGTTATAGAGGAGTGAAATTGGTGTGTTAGAGATGTAGAGATATATAACGCGGGAAGAGGTGTATAGAAGGTGTAGAGGTGTGAATTGTTAGAAAGGAGACTAGAGTAGAAAATGTGTATAGAGTTGTAGAGGGTGAAAAAAACATTATAAAGGGGTACATAAGAGTGCATCATCACCTCGAGTCTCTTAATTCTCTCCTAGGTTACCTCATCACTGGAATTAGGTCCCTAAAAGGCAGTCCCATTTATCACTATTGGGTGCACCAAGGTATCCAATAGTCATTATGTGTTGTAGGGTTCTTGTGGCAATAGGCTTGGAAACATTGTCTCTCTATGCGGACTAGATATGTATATGCTCTTGCAAGTGTGCAGCATCAATAGTTGGTCTCATGGAAAAACTCCGTCCACAATAGTAAAAACCCATGGTACACATAAGATGAAACAATCTCCACCTAGACTTCCTATATGAGAAAGATAGGCTAGATGCAACTTGATTTCATGTGTTGAAGTCCGTAATCTTGGTTTTTTTGAGATTGATTGTGAGGTCTCCCCTGTCACCATTCTTTCCAATTTATTCATCGTCATTTGTAAAGCCTTTAATTTTTAAAGAGAGCTTGAGCTAGTCTCCTGAGGTGAAATCATTTACCAAGGGCGAGAAGAAACTAGACATCAAAGGGAAAGTTAGCACTTGAAGAGCTATCATAAATGAATAGTGACTACTAACAAAGAAAAGGAGATTAACATATTACAAGAAAAGAAAAGGAAAAAGAAGAAGATAAACATCACTAGATATAAATGTTCTTTGGGACACACAAACATATTTGTGTGTATATATATATATATATATATATATGCATATATACACATCTACAAAAAACCCAAAGGGTGTTTAAGACTAAATGTACTATATGTAACAACCCATGAGAATAAAAGTTGGGATGTGGAAAGAAAATGCATAACACTAAACAAGGCACTCTCATAACAAAGTATATCAATGTCTTTGCATGTATAAAGGCACTCAAAGCCACTCATGATGGGGAGTCATGTGCATCATAGCATATCCTTTTGAGGATGAAATTGTGTGTGTATGTGAGAGAGAGAGAGAGAATCAAATGTCTTGTGGTCTTAAAAGGTGAACCTTGTTTAGTAACTTATCATATCTTTGAGCTTCTTAGCTAGTTCTGAATATTTCTACCTTCAATCAAAGGGTTTTGATCGTGGGGGCTTGGAGTGAGTGAGTACATCGACGGGCAGGAGGGAGCAGCACTGTTTCTCTGCATTAATGGAGCCGGCTGGTTTTGTCGTTTCAGACTAGCTCATGAGTCCTTGCTGAGGTTTCATGGGATTCACCTTGCTGCAACCCCCTTTTGCTCTTGACAATGCTCTGTCGATAGATTGTGGCACTAGTGCGCATCACCGCCTTCAGACTTGTCTGATTGCTGCATTGTCTTGTTGTTGTCTGGCAGTGTCTCTCTGGCTTCTTAAACAAGATAGCAAGCAACTCCACTCTTCTCTTCTTCACTAGTGGCTATAAATTCACTTGGGAGCATTTTGACCACCCAATTTTTTTGCATATATACATGTATATGTATATGTATATACATGCATATATATATATATACATGCATATATATATATATATATGTATATATATATATATACATGTATATGTATATATGTATATGTATATATATATATATATACATGTATACATGTATATGTATATGTATATATATATATATACATGTATACATGTATAATATATATATATATTATATTATATACATGTATGTATACATGTATGTATATATATATATATATATATATATATATATATATATACATAATATACATGTGTATATATATATTATATATATATACATGCATATATATTATATATACATGTTTATATATATATATATATATATATATATGTACATGTACATGTATATATATATATATATATATATATATACATATATATATATATATATATATATATACATGTACATGTACATATATATATATATATATATATATATATATATATATATATATATACATATATGTATATGTATATATGTATATATGTATGTGTACACACACACACACACACATAACGTAAGGTGGGTGCTATAGTCTCATGAATTCCTACCATTTTTATGTCTAGACTATCGTCATTGAATGTTTGATTTAGATAATCAAAGGCCTTAGATGTTTTTTAAATCATATCTATTTATGATATCATAAATGGTGATTGGAGGGTTTCACCAATTCGGAAGAGGGAATAACATAACCATCTAGTTAATGCCTTTGACGATGGGTTTTACCAATTTGGAGAAGGGGATTACATAACATTGTGGATATCTTACAAAAGAAGATTATACCACGAGGAAAAACAAGATATAACACAACAGATTTTACACCACTCGGCATGCAGCATTGAGTCACTTCGTGATAGTAGACGTGGGACATATGTGGAAGGAGATTGTGATAGATTAAAAAAAAGAGAATTTTTTATATTGTAAAGGGATATTATGGCATAGGTTATCTAATGGAGAGTGTTAGAGATTAATTGCATTGGACATGCAAATTTTACATTGTGAAGTTTTCGTCCAAGTTTCACATGATATCTAATGGAGAGTGTCAGGTATATCTCTATGCTATATTAGCGGATATGCAAATTTCACATTGTGAAGTTTTCGTCCAAGTTTGTAATGAAGTGGTGGACACAAATGGTACATATGATGCCAATGGCCAAGTATAAGTTGTATCAGTGGGCCAGAGGGGCAAGTGTAAGTGAGGGATATAGGCTTATGGGCCAAAGGCCAAGTAGGGTGGATACTAATAAGTATATGTGAAAAGGGGGCCATGGTATATAAGCCAATGTAAATTGTTAATCACAATTAACTCATACTAATCCAAATTACAAGCTAACAAGATTTCATGGCAATCTTGTCCTTCTTGCTCATGGATGGTGCTTCTACACCCATGTTATCACTCCATGCCTTGAGTGATCATTGCTAGTTCATTGTAGTGGTATCAAAGCTTCTCATTGATCATATTTTTTCTTAATTTTACCATGGCTTGCTACAGAAATTTCCAGCCATTAGCTGCTTCAAGAAAACCCTAGTTTCATCATTTTTCTTGCTCTAATCATTTCATTCTTCTTAACCATCATTTAGGCAACATTATGGGGAGATTATGGAGCATATTAGGCACTTCAAATGAGGCTCGGAGAGGCGGCAGTAGGGCAGAGAAAATCAGCACAACTAGTTGGCGAAATTATCATTTAGCACCTCATACAAGTTTGATACAAATACTAAATGCCCTCCCAAGCTTAGCAATGCAATATTCTACCAATTTCTATGCTTTTAAACCCCTCTTTCTTGAGGAATGAAGCCCATGTCGTAGTATCTAGTCCATACTATGCATGATAGAGTTGATGGTTTATTATCTGGTGGATGACTAGCATGAGGCTATAAATTGCACTTTTTTATAAGATGAATTTGGATATGTTCTTGGATTCATCTAAGTATATATTAATTGCATTAGACTTTAGAGATTATATGAGATTTATCTTTCTTGTTTAGTCTAATATTAATGATATTACTTAAGGACTTTTGAAGAGAGAAAATACAAGTTTCTAAGATTTTCTATTAGTAATATATTTACACTTATGATTTATTATTTTATCACTTAATTCAGAGTA
>NC_141073.1:34024185-34026685 GCF_041138505.1 Cibotium barometz | reverse complement strand
CATTCCACCTTGCACGTGTCAATGCTCGCATCACCAGTTGAACTTCCTCCTTTGACATTGGCGTTGGCTGGATCTCCCTTGCACGTTGGCGCCATGGCCACTTGAGCTACTCGTTGTCTTGTCCACCGGCTAGCCTCGCCACCACCGGCTAGCCTCGAAACATATTTGGGTGGGTATGGTTTGTAATGAAGCGGTGGACACAATTTGTACATATGAGGTCAAGGGCCAAGCATAAGTTGTATTGGGCCAAACAACCCAGTGTGAGGGATATAGGCTTATGGACCAAAGGCCAAGTAGGGTGGACACTAATAAGTATGTGCGAAAAGAGGGCCATGGTATATAGGCCAATGTGAATTGCTAATCATAATTAACTCATACTAATCTAAATTACAAGCTAACAAGCTTTCATGGCAATCTTGCTCTTCTCCTTGCTCATGGATGCTGCTCCTACATCCATGTTATCACTGCATGTCTTGAGTGATCATTGCTAGTTCATTGCAAAGTTGCAGCTAGTTGATATGGTGTTAATTCTTTTTATCTTTAGTGGTGCATATGTCCTATCAAATTTTGTTGTTGTTGTAATAATTCCTTCTATTTGTTATGATCCTTAGTGCTAGGCTTCATTATGGCTGAGTCTGTCGTGTATCTCCGGAGCTCTGACATAAACTGAGTACACAGACCTTTATATGAATGTATGCTCTTATGTGTGTGTGCGCGCGCGCGCATGGGGTGTGTGTGTGTGGGAGCATATATATTGATACCAAGTTCTATACCCACTATTGGAGCATTGATGACATTAATGGAGATGTCGTAGTATCTAGTCCATACTATGCATGATAGAGTTGATGGTTTATTATCTGGTGGATGACTAGCATGAGGCTATAAATTGCACTTTTTTATAAGGTGAATTTGGATATGTTCTTGGATTCATCTAAGTATATATTAATTGCATTAGACTTTAGAGATTATATGAGATTTATCTTTCTTGTTTAGTCTAATATTAATGATATTACTTAAGGACTTTTGAAGAGAGAAAATACAAGTTTCTAAGATTTTCTATTAGTAATATATTTACACTTATGATTTATTATTTTATCTCTTAATTCAGAGTAATGAAGAATTAATTAATAACTAATGAGTAAGTTTTAAGTAAAAATTTTATTTTAATTTATTACTAACTATAATATTTATCCACTTAATTCTTGGGTTAATCACCAAATAATCAATAATATCATTGTTAAACTATTTTTTGATTAAATTACTAAAAAATTCAATTAGTGAGTGATTAATCCTTAGACTAAAAAAGAGCTTTGTTTACTTTCTTCATCATTTTCATTTGAAAATATTTGTTTTTTGAAATTGAGAAAGTTAACAAGCATCCACTCTAAATAATACGTACTAGCATAATATCTATAAAATTAATACTAATTGTTAATTTTCATAGAATTTTTATATTGATTGGTAGAGAAATATTAGCTTTCTATTTACTAATTTTGGTTTTTTATTGCTTAATTATTAGTCTCTTATCATATTGATTGTGAAAGTTCTTAGTTAATTAGAGAAATTATAATTTGATAGTTTCTTTGTACTACCAATTACATAATTTTCAACAAAAGCAAAATTCGAGAGCTTATGTCGCAAAGTATGTAGTTTGTAGCATAATCCATGCCATTGCAATTACTATTTCTCCAAATGTAAAAGAATTTTTAGAATCATAATGATAAAGAGCTATTAGTTTAGTAATGAAAAGCTTTAATTAGTGTTTAAGTAATACTAAATTCTTAGACGACTAAAAAATCATGTAAGGTTTATGAGTTATTCTTGATTCTATTGTAGCAAAGCTAGTATAATAATTTGGAGTAAAATTTAATCAATTTTTTTAATTTAAAAAAATATTATTGAAAAAAGATTAAGAAAGTGTACTGAGATCTCTTTTAATACAAGGATTATTTGCTCACTATTTGAGTTTTTTAGTAATTGATTAAAGTAATAATTTAGCAATATTGTTGATAATTGATTGATGGTTGACTCAACAATTAAATAGATCAATAATCTATCTAATTTGTAAACTAAAAGTAATTGATAGAGAATAATGTTAATTATTCATTTATTAAAATAATATAAAAAAATATGATAAAATAGAAGCTAGGTACTATTCACACATTAACTGGATCCTTAGAAAGTTTCTTTAAGATACACAATTAAGAAAGATATCTCTGTGGAATTGTGTCACTATGTGTTGCAATATTCTTCCACCTTGTAGTGTATCCTTCTTCCACATGTTGGTGCAACATTATTTTGTTGTGTGTCACAAGCTCCTTTATACATATATCTTTCTACATATATATATATATACATGTATATATATATATATATATATATACATGTATATATATATATGTATATATATATATACATGTATATACATGTATATACATGTATATATATATATACATATATATATATATACATGTATATATATATATATATATATATACAT
>NC_141073.1:34014185-34016685 GCF_041138505.1 Cibotium barometz | reverse complement strand
TTGCAATCCTCCCATTCCTCAATGTCATGAGAGTCATCCTTGTTCTCTTCCTCATCCATGAGGATCATAGTGGCCACAATCTTCTTTGATTTGCACACATGCCCGGGTGACCACCTCTCTTTGCACTTGAAACATAGCCCTTTGCTTCTCAACTCCTCAATCTTTGGATCATCCATTCTTTGAGGCTTCTTGAAGGGTTGAAAGGGCTTCTTCTTCATGAAGTCACTACTCTTTTTGGCATCAAATTGATGTATCCCATTCTTTGGCTGTCCACCCCCAAATGATGTAGGAGTTCTTGGATTAGAGGATGGTAATGTAGAGGTAGGACCTTTCCCAAAATTGTAAGAAGTAGTGGTTGGTTTGAGTGTGTCTTTGGTGAAGGTCATGGGCTGAGACCTCTTGTACTTTGTCTCATAGAGTTCGGCTAACCTCATAGCTTCTTTGAGAGAGCTAGGCCTTTGAGCCGACACATCCGCCTTGATGAAGTGTTGAAGCCCATGCACAAACTTTTTCATCTTCATGTCTTCACTCAAGCCTTCCACGTACATTGAAAGCTTCAAAAATCTCTTGATGTAACCTCTCACCATCATCCCCTTTTGAGAAAGCTCATACCATTCTTCATGGTATCGGTCGAGCACTAAGGGTGAAATGAAGGCCAAGTTCATCTCCCGCTTCAATCCTTCCCAAGTTGATGGCGTGTTCCCTTGTTTGACCAAGTGCCTCCACCATTGATGAGCATAATCTTCAAGATGTAAGGAGGAAAATTGTACCATATCACGCTTACTTTTTGGGTAAAGTTGGAAATAGGTGTCAAGCTTGGTAGCCCACTCCTCCAACTCTTGCGGAGATGACCCGTCACCTTTGAACTTTGATAGTGAGATTTTGTCTTTGACATCCTTGGAAGATATGTGGGATGGGTTATCATGTTGGGTAGAGGGCTTGAATCTTTGCATCTTCGAGTATGACTCCATAAATTGTGCAAAGTCTTTGTAATCCCTCTTGATGAATGCATCCCTTGCATCCATATTACCTTCCATGTCCTCATCACCAATGATCATTTCTTGCACAACATCCCCACCCTTGCGTGGTCTTCCCTTCGGCATAGTGAAGAAATGCAAGATGTTGGTAGAATGCCCAAATGATGTCGGAATTGGACAAAAGAAGGTTCTATGGGTAGGTAATGGTATCTACTATCCTCCCAAATGAACACAGTAAGAATTAGGTATGGGCAAGTACTCTCTGTTTTAGGGTTTGTGCGGGACAGCTGAAAGTAGTAATTTGGCTCTAAAACGTAAAATATATGTCGGAATTAGGATTTTGACGGCTCTATAGAAAGCTAACGGAAGATAGAACCTACCCCTAAAAGCATTTTGATTCAGTCAAAGTGGAAGTATATTCTGTTTGACTTTGACCAGAAAGTCAACATGACTACTTTGACCGAGATTGTGATATCCGATTAAGGGGTTCTATGGCTCATTTGAAAACTCTCAAGGAGTAGAATAGAGTCGTGTAATCACTCGGACCTAATCCCAAAAACCCTAGGACTGAATTAGGGTTTTGTAAAATCCCAGAAATTCCCAAAATTCGGTCCCAAAGCTCAATCCGTCTACAAATGATTGGTGTTTCTTCCCTTGGTAGTTGTGAATAACTCTTCAAGTGTATCCATGGGGTAAATCTCCAATCAATAAGCTTGTTTGGCTCCCTTGTTGGAAAAATTTCGCCAGAGTCTCCTTTGTAATTGGAACCAAATCTCAAATGAAAATGCAACTTCTCAAATCACAATGCAATACTCTTTGTATCCCACAATGTCATGAAAGATCATATGCACTCTTTGTCCATCAAAGCATTTGCAATATCCACACAATATGACGGAAAAGGGGCCCCATTGCCCAAATGCATCCACAAAGTCGATGGTGAGGATTGTTGAGGACGCGCGTTGAAGCTTGCTGATCTCCCGGCCAAGCTCTTCTCACCTCTTCACCGAGTTTTCCTCCAAGGTGAAGGTTGAGGCCATTTCTTCACACCGGTGTACCTAATCCCCCTTTGTACCGCTTTACCAAGCAATCACGGCACAAGGAGTTCAAGCCATTCTCCCCTTGGCCTCTCCAACCAATGCCAAGGTACCCTCACACATTGCTAGATTCTATAGAAACTTGAAGTGGTAGCAATGGTGAGTGTAGGTACAAAATGATGTGGATAATATCAAATGATAGAACAAGTTTGTTGGCTTACAAGTATTGAGCATGACTCATGCCCTTTTATAATTTAGAACTCCTCAATAAAGCATGGACTCATGCCTCAATCCATCATCCAAAAGCTCCAACACAAACCAACAATTCACAATGCCCTCACCATGGCATTTGCATAAGCATTTGTTAACCACAATCAAGGCATTTGCAATTGCATTCCAACAATCCCTTTCACATCATATTGACAAATGCATGCTTCCAAAACTTATGCTCTCTTATGCCCATGTGTAAAACATAGCATTGGCATGGCT
>NC_141073.1:33984185-33999185 GCF_041138505.1 Cibotium barometz | reverse complement strand
CCTTGTTTTGTGGGAGGGAATCAGCGAGACGGCTGTGCCTCGTTAAAGGAGGACCAAGTGCAAGTCTCTTCTGTGATCTGACCAAGTGACTTCGGGTTCGGTCGGATCAGTTTGAATAGTTAAGACTTTGACTCGTTAGATTAATTCCCCCGTTATATGAGTTTTCCTAGAGGAATCGCTTGTGCCTTCCGGGCGAGGGAAGTTTTTCTGGGCTCAGTTTTTCGGAGGAACCGTCGCGCTAGTCTCTTGTCTGGATATCTATGGGCGAGGCCCCGAGTGTGGATCCTTGCCCCGCGTGAGAGGCTGACGCTGCTTCCGTCGCCCGCATCCTCGAAGGGGCCACCGCGGAGGGGGCAGGGGTCTCACAAAAAATGTTCACGCCGTGAACTGGTTCAAAACAGTTCACATTGTGAGCCAACCCCTAAAAAGGTCACGCCTTGAACTGGTTCAAAAAATTTCACACTGTGAAATGGTCATTTCTCATGGACCAATCGAAAGACGCCATGTGGCTTTCTTCATTAAGACAACCGCCTTGTCCGACTGCTGCGTTATAAAATAAGAAATTCTTTTCTTTCTCGTCATTTCACATCGTGTGTCCATCACTAAGAGCTCCCGTTTCCAATCATCGTGCATTATCTTCCCCAGATTTTCCAACCATAATCGACGATCGATTAAGGTGGGAGCTTGGTCCATTTCTCGTTTCCTTTTCGTATTCTTTTTCCTTTTTTATTTTGATTTAAATTTTTATGTTCAATCAATATCTTCTCGTTAACAATCTTGTACATTAGTATCACCCGATTCGGTGGTTATTCTAAGTAATTCCTTACGGTATCATCACTTTCACGCATCATATCTTTTGATAATAACAAGAACATAAAAAATGATACAATAACAAAAATCTGCACCTTCACGCTTCATTAAAGTTTCACGGGACTACACAAACTTGCAATTTCACGAAACCACTGTAGTCTCATGGAACCTTATGTCACGAAACCTCATTTCACATGAAACCACATTAAAGAGAATGTGGGGGAGAGGGAGAGCTTCAAACCCTAGCAAGCAAACACACACGCACAAGAGAGAGCAAGACACAAGAGAGAGATGGATAGCTGAATTTTCTTCTATCTTCTTCTTCTCTACTCAACCAACATTAACATAAAGATAAGAGTACACACTATATGGATTAGTACTCAACTACTACAACATACAAGGGTCGGTCCATAATGTGAACCCGACTAGATGAGTTGGCACTATAACTATGCCAGTCTCTAGTAATCCAAAATGGCTGTCACATAGCATGTCATCCCACTGGCCGCATATCACCCATAATCTCACCAACCATGCTAGTGGTGTCTCACCAACCATGCCAGTGGTGTAGATGCGGAAGCTATCACCCAGGCGGGTCATCAATATTCGTCGTAGCACTAGTTGAGCTCGATATCTCAACACTCCCCCTCGAGCTCAACTCCACACATTGCACTCTAAGTAAGCTCCTAAACCTGTGAAGATGTCAACTACTTGATCCTTTGTGCTGACAGATACCAGATCTACATCTCCTGCTAGAACCTTCTCTCTCACAAAGTGATAACGCACCTCAATGTGCTTTGTTCTAGCATGATATACTGGGTTACTGGCCAACTGTATGCTACTTATGTTGTCACAATATATGACAACTGTCCTATCCACGGGCTCTCCCATGTCACCAAGTAGCTTCTGAAACCGAGCTACCTCACAAGTTGCCATAGCAACACCCCTGTACTCTACCTCTATACTCGACAAGGCAATTATTGGCTGCTTCTTACGACTCCAACTCACAGAAGCACTCCCAAATGAGAACATAAAACCACTGGTAGATCTCTTGTTTGCAATACTACCAGCCCAATCAGCATCTCTGTACCACTGTATCTCTGTACAGTCTCATAGAAAAGTCCATAATCAATTGTGGACTTTATGTACCTGAGGATCCGTCTAGCCGCATCATCCAAGTGTGGCTTCCTAGGGGCGTGCATAAACTGACTCACAAGTACAACAACATGGCTCAAGTCTAGCCTTGTAATGGTCATGTAGATCAAACTACCCACTATGCGCCTGTATGTAGTGGGGTCCTCCAAAAGCTTACCTGTATATCTGCGGAAAGCTTTGTGTTCCTCTCCAATGGCACTGAAATAGGCTTACAATGTGTCATACCATACTTGGTCAACATGTCCAAGCCATACTGCCTCTGCAATAGCAAAATGCCATGAGGTGATCTCACCACCTCTATGCCCAAGAAATACCGCAGCTCACCCAAATCCTTCATCTCAAACTTTTGCTTCAAAAGCATCCTGACATCATGTATGTCTGCATCACTATCTGATAATCAAGTTATCCACATAGATGACTAATAGCATGATCTCTCTATTTGTCTTTTTCACATATAGTGAAAAATGTGTATTGGATATCTGAAGTCCAATGGTAACAAGATACTCCTCGATCTTGTTTGACCATGCTCTCGATGCCTGCTTCAAGCTATACAAGGCTTTGCGTAACCTACACACAAAATCTGGACATGCATCACTCTCATAACCTGGTGGCTGCATCATTGACACTTCTTGCAAATCACCATGCAAGAAAGCATTCTTTACATCCATTTGATGTAGAGACCAACCCTTCGCTGCAGCCATAGCAATGACAGCTCTCACGGTTGCCATTCTTGTAACCGGGCTGAATGTCTTCTCATAGTCTATGCCATAAGTCTGCGCATAGCCCTTAGCAACCAATCTTGCCTTGTACCTGCTCACTGAACCATCATCATTGTGCTTGATTTTATACACCCACTTACATCCAATTGCCTTCTTTTCTTTAGGCAAAGGCACTAACTTCCATGTTGCATTTGCATCCAATGCTGCCATCTCCTCATCCATGGCATCTTCCCATTTCTTATTTCCAATTGCCTGCTCAAAGCAAGTGGGCTCAACCTCCTGTATTGCTTTTACCATGTAAGCATAATGATGGGCTGTATATCCATCATATCTCAACCTATCAACAGGGTATCTAACCCTCGTAGACCTGCATCATACACCTGGATCACTTGCCAGGTGTCCTGAAAACAACCCTGGTTCTCCTTACACACTAGGAGTATCCACAGATGGAATGCCAAGCTCCTCATCATCAGAGCCACTAGAGTCACCATCCACATATGAGTGACCTGGTGACAGATCAGGCACAAAAGGTTGATCTACCTTTTCCTTCCCTTTCCATGATACATGTGTACCTGCATCATTCCTCAACCTGCTTGAACATGGGCTAACAATGGATCCACTGCTCGAGGACTCCCCAGGTCCACTCAGCACCTATGATTGCTGCTCTACATGTGGTGCAACATCAACACTTCTTACATCTGCATCTTCTATTGCCTTCACTACTTGTGCATACTAGCTACTCATCTCATCGAGGACAACATCTCTGCTTACTTGAATCTCACGAGTGGTAGGGTTATATTATCTATAACCTTTTTGCTCCATAGCATAACCAATGAAGATGCATTTCTCTGCCTTTGGATCCAACTTTGTTCTCACTTCATCAGGAACATGTACATATGCAATACACCCAAACACTTTCAAGTGAGTCATATCCGGTCTTATTCCTGTAAACTTCTGTTCAGGAGGAGTCATTCCATGAACATCTACAATGGGTGTCCTATTCATAATGTACACAGCAGTTGCTACTACTTTTGCCCAAAAGTAATGTGGCATATTCTTTTTAGCCATCAAGGCATGTGCCACTTCTGCAATGTGCCTGTTTTTCCTTTCTGCAACACTATTTTGTTGCAGAGTGCACCTACACATAAATTGCGTCTTGATTCCATGATTTCTCCACGAAATCACTGAACTCATTTGAGAAATATTCTCCTCCACCATCTAATCTTAGGCATTTTATTTGCATGCCTTCTCGACCAAGGCTTTAAATCTCTGAAAGTGAGCAAACACCTCACTTTTCTTCTTCATGAAATAAACCCACACTTTCCTAATGTGGCATGAATGAATGTAACATAGTACCTGCAACCTGCAATTGTTGTAGTCTTGGTCGGTCCCCATACATCTGAATGTATGACATCCAATGGCCTTGCATTGACATGCTTTTCATGTGGGAAAGCATGTTTGGCCTGCTTACCAAGTTGGCATGCTTCATATATCATGCATACCCTCAACCTTAAACTTCGGCAAAGCCTGCATAGACTTCATTCTTGCTGTATATTCACATGACCAATGCACTTGTACCATATGTCAATATCTGCAATGACACCTATTCCATCCGCAAACATGGCTGTCTTTATCTCAAGCATGTTCACATTCAAAGTAAATATCATGCCATTTCTGTTACCCTTTGCAACCAAGCGACACTTATTTTTGAAGTCTTCCTCCACAAAACATCCTTTAGGATTAAACCTCACTTGCAGACCCTACTCAACCATTTGTCCAACAAACCAGGTTCTTTGTAATATTCGAAACATGAAGTACATCAGTAAGTACTTCATTTTCCCATCTTGCATAGACAATGACACTTTACCAACATGCGCAATGGGATGTGCATTATCATCATCTGTTTCTACATAACCTGGTTTTTTCATTTTCTACATCTCTAAACCACTCAGCATGATTGGTCATGTGGTTAGAGATACCAAAAATCCACATACCATATATCTTGAGATCTTGACACATCCCATGTTATGGAACTAAGCATGTGCTGCATCAAAAATAGCTGCTCACTTCTATCATCACCTCCATGTTTGCTAGATGATGTATAGTTGCCTTGCTGCAACTTCCCACTTTTAATGTCATTCTGCTTTTTGTAGCAGTCCTTTGCCATGTGTCCTGGTTTTCCACAGTAACAGCACTCTATGCTATTTGCATTTTGATTTCTTTTCCCACCACCTCGGCCTCTTTGGCTCCCCCTGCCTCTAGACTGGCATCTTCCACTTGTGTATGATTGCTGCTGCTGTGAATCATTGGATTGTTGTTGTCTAGAATTCTGATTTCCTTGTCGGCCCACCACCTTGGCCTCAACCATGGCCTCTACCTCTGTCTCTACCTGAATTACGGTAGAAGGCTTGTCCAATGTGTTCTTGCTTTTGTGAAGAAGAATCCTCACCTACAGTCTTTTCTTCTATAATCAGCATAGATATTAAGTCCCAAAAGTTGGGAATATTCTCCCTAACTGCTGCAATGGAGTGGCTTGTACTCTTTGCCAAGCCCATTTAGACAGACACTCACCAAATCATCATCCTCCACTGATACATTGATAGACCCAAGGGATTCAAAAATTCCCTTGATCTTTAAGGTATATTCATTGATGGACATGCTGTATGCAACTCTTGCTTTAACTGCAACTTCCTTGCCTTTGTGTTAGTCTGGAACATCTGAACCAGATTCTGCCATATAACTGCTGGAGTGTTTGCATCATGTATGTGTCTTATCATAGTGTTTGTGACACTAACTGAAAGCCTGTACATGACTTTTCTTGCACCCTGATTCCAATCCTTGAATGCCTTTTTATTTACAGGAGTGGCATTCTCCTCAGATAACTCTGGAGGCTCCTCATTCTCTCCTTCTACATAATCCCAAAATCCTTTACTCATTAGGAAATTGGTCATTCTAAACTTCTAGGCATGGAAGTTATTCTTATCCAGCTTCTCACTAACAATCTGATTAATTCCATCAGACATGTTTTCCTGCAGCAATTAAATAACCTACAAACAGACAACTTCTGCATGCAACCTATAGTACAACAGTATCTCCTGTAAAATTGTTGCAGTAGCAGCGGTACTTCAGCACAGTCTGTGTGTCACCAAATGTGACCAGAGTACATGTACATACACCCAATATCAACAATACATGTGCAAACCTTGTCCGCACTTCCAAAATGTATTGTTGCAGTGCAATAACCAGATTTCGAACAGAAACGGTTCTCTACTAGAACTTCTAGAAAACTACCGACCCTGCAGTGATGAAACGAGGCCCATAACTCGTCCCAAAACGAGAATCTGGCTGAAACAACCTCATCCAATAGGAAAATATACTTGCCCTGTAGCTCCGCTTGCGAAGACAACTTCTCAATCGGAGATGTGTAGCTCCCCCAGAGCTACTGAGGGGGTGTTGTACCTAAACCAAGAAGGGAAAAGAGATGATGGTGCTCTTACCCATGTAGTACAGCTTCCTTCCTTGCTTGTTCTTGCCTCTTGCTTGCCTCCTTAGCTCTCACACAAACTAAGCTTTGATACCATAAAGAGAATGTGGGGGAGAGGGAGAGCTTCAAACCCTAGGGCAAGCAAACACACAAGAGAGAGCAAGACACGAGAGAGATGGATAGCTGAATTTTCTTCTATCTTCTTCTTCTCTACTCAACCAACATTAACATAAAGATAAGATTACACACTATATGGGTTAGTACTCAACTACTACAACATACAAGGGTCGGTCCATAATGTGAACCCGATTAAATGAGTTGGTGCTATAACTATGCCAGTCTCTAGTAATCCAAAATGGCTGTCACATAGCCTGTCATCCCACTGGCCGCATATCACCCATAATCTCACCAACCATGCCAGTGGTGTAGATGTGGAATCTATCACCCATGCGGGTCAACAATGTCCGTCGCCGTAGCACTAGTTGATCTCGATATCTCAACACACATCTCACATGATTCCGTTTCACGAAACTCCCTTTCACGTAACCACCTTTCACGGGACTACAAAAACCTGCAATTTCACGAAACCATTGTAGTCTCATGGAACCTAATTTCACAAAACCACATCTCACGGGATTCCATTTCACGGAACTTCCTTTCACAAAACCACCTTTCACAGAACCTCAGTTCACAAAAGCACATCTCACGGGATAATGTTTCACGGAACTCCTTTTCACGTAACCACCTTTCACGGAACATCATTTCACAAAACCACATCTCACGGGATTCCGTCACATGAAACCACCTTTCACGTAACCACCTTTCATGGAACATCATTTCACAAAACCACATCTCACGGGATTCCGTCTCACGGAACTCCCTTTCACGTAACTACTTTTCACATCACGGAACCTCATTTCACGAAACTGCCTTTTAACGGGACAACTTCTCACGACTTGCAGGTCCACGGGACTACTAAGACCTTGCACCTTCACGCCACAACATTCACCTATCAATTAATACACCTTGTTATTACTCCTACACTAACACACTTCTCATCTCAACTAACCGATTTACCATTAACCAAAAAATGAAAAATAAAAGAGAGGAGAAATGGTAGCTACCACACCAATCTAGAGACTGATGTACTTTTCATGTACAGATGTTGGCCTCGGAAGCTATAGAGACCCCAGTAGCCACCCAAGACAATGCTACAGGCTCCCCAGCAAGTCAGAAGAAGAAACCAATATGCGGGTATCGAAACTGAATTACTTGGGCCCATATGCCTAAGCCTTCCATGGGGCCATCATCAGCAAGGAAACCCTTACGACCCATGGAGGAAAGGTCACACTGCATTACCATAGCCCAGAGTGCCTCCAAATCTTGGAAGAGGCAGAGGTCAAGGAGAAGCTAGAGAAAGTGGGATTAGGGAGAATGGTGCAAATACTTCCAAGGAGCATCGACATGGAGCTCTGTGTTGAGTATATCAAGACTTATGATAAAGGCACTAAACGTGGCACCATCACGAAGGCCGACGACACAATAGAGCAACTCCTGATCACTGAAGAACTCATTCGTGATGCTCTGCAGCTCCCACTAGCAGTCAAAGTCCACGCCCACGCATTCGACAAAATGCCTATGGACGCAATGCTAAATAAGAATTCTTATAACTCCAATGGGGCAGAGTACGAGAATATCCAGGATGAGGCTACAGAAAAAGCCTCTAGAGCTATGTCACTGATAATGCAGGTCAAGCCAGTGGATCGATACAACAAGGTCCCATTGAACAAGATTGCTAAGGTACCTGAAGAGAGAAAGAGGAGGACTAGGCATATTATATTCATAGAGAGATGGAGAACCATCTAAAGGCCCACCAGTCCAAAATATGCAACCCATACCTGCTAACCCAAGTCTTAAATCATGTGGCAAAAAGGCGTCTCCCAAAGCCTGAACCAGCAAAGCAACTACAACTGGCACTAATTCCATAGCAACCACCACTAACAGCTGAAGAAACGCAAGAGGGCCAAGTTGTCCTAGTGGAGACCTAGGCCATTATGAAGGAGATAAGGAAAGGGAGAAAGAAGAAGATAGACAAGAAAATGTGGGGCATCATCCCAGACATAGCTGCAGAATCACAAAGACTAGAGGCTAAGGAGACACAAGAAATCAGAAAATACCAAGAGGCATTGACAGAGCAAGAAGCTACAATCGGCCAGGCCACTCAAGAGTAATTGCAACAAGAAGTTACTCCCCCGACGAGCTCGGCACAACTGATTTTACAAACCTATCCCCACTAAAGGATTCAGCTTTGGCAGGCACACCGATAGAGATAGAACCCAAACAAGCAGCATCAATTCTAGTACAGCCTGAGGAAACACAAGGCATTGAGGCAGCAACGGCTCAAGTGCATGAACCAGCAGCCCATATTGATATACAAGCAAAAGACCAAGAAGTGCAAAACCATTAAGCCCAAGCAAAAGAAGGCATTTGGAAGATGAGGGAAGAATACCCTAGTTGTCCTTCCTATAAAACATCGACTATGAACAGTTCATGTAGGAAAAAATGGAAGGTTTGGATAAATTGTTAAACCTGCCACATGCTGGACTTTACGGGAAGAGGGAGAGGTAGAGGTCTACCTGTCAAAAACCTTAAAGAATTCTAGTCTATAACCATGGTTTTAGGTGATAACTGGATTGATGGGGAAAAGAACCTTATGTACTGATGAACCATCACATAATTCTTTTGTTCATTGCCTCTTTATCAATAGATTTTTTGATTTTATTCATCCCAAGGATGTGATAATGGCTGCTTTTGATTCAGTTTTCCATAGTTGTGATATGATTAAAGATTAATGCTTTGGTTGGAAATATACTAACTCACTTAAGAAATTCCTCACTAAGAATGATTTCTTACGGGATGCTAAGATGCCACAATGCTTTTGCACAGAATTCACTAAATTTTGTAAGGACTTTGATGAACTTGGTCTGCATGTATGCACACCTAACCTTGAGATAATCACAAATACCAAAACTAGGAGATTATTGAATAAAGGTTAAAACCATATTCCTCTTGAACCACTTAACCCAAATTTGGCCATTGGAGTACTAGTTAAATGCTTGGCTGACATTGCCGAAAGACTCCAATTGGGCCAAACACTTCTATTTATATTTATGGAAAGGTTAAAGGGCATTCCACGCAACTGGGTGGATAAGGAATCCAATTGGATGACACATGACATCCTAATAGAATTATCCAAGATTATGGATAAATTTATGATTGTTGGGCTGGAGAAAGCACCCAACAATGCGTCACTTATATGCAAACAACATGCATATAGGGCGGGTTTGGCTAGACTAAAAGGTGAAGAGTTTTACCAACTATCGGGAACACCATTTGATGTTGCACATCTTGTTGAAGGGCTACAAGGGATGAGAATCCCAATACCTAATACAAGATTACCTATTCTCTTTCCTATCTTTAAATCCACAAAGATAAATTTAGATGGATCTCGAATGCCTCCTCAGGTTTATTCACTGATATAAAAAACCTAATAACTAAATCCCTCAATTTGGTCCTTGCTGACTTTCATGAAATGTGTGCTGATAAATAAAGGCATGCTAGAGAATTCCTTGGCATAAACACTAACCCTTTCTAGATCATGAAAAATGCACAGAGGTACTTCTGAATTTATCAAATCGAATCACTAACATATATAGTACTAATAGATGGATCTCAAATGCCTCCTCAGGTTTATTCACTGATATAAAAAACCTAATAACTAAATCCCTCAATTTGGTCCTTGCTGACTTTCATGAAATTTGTGCTGATAAATAAAGGCATGCTAGAGAATTCCTTGGCATAAACACTAACCCTTTCTAGATCATGAAAAATGCACAGAGGTACTTCTGAATTTATCGAATCGAATCACTAACATATATAGTACTAATATTACTCAATTTATGAGAATATCCCCTTGGTGGGCCAATATGGCTTGATTAATATCTTAGAGAAAATGTGTAATATGGTTTTTAAGAAAGATGACGATATGGCTTTAATAAAATATCACTTCAGAAGACGGATCCTACATGGACGGAAAAATCTACCCGTAGCTTACCCCTCACTTCTGATTACTTTGATCTTAAAAAGACTTTACAACGGCTATTTATCAACAATATTATCCAGCTTAGAACTTGCTGCTTCTTCAGACAAATGAAGGGCACACCTTTGGGATTCTCTTACTCTCCTGTAATGTGTAATCTTTACTTTGCATTTTTTGAGTATAACTTCTTTGCTACACACGCGGACATTAAACACAAAGCAACACTAGAAAGGTTATTACACTCTTTCCACTATATGGATGATATTCTTAGCATCAATAACCCAAAATTTCATAACATAATAAAGGACATTTACCCGATGGCTGTGATAAAAATAGAACCGACATTGGACCATTTGTTCAAGCACAATCATTAGAACATTCCATTTAATTATTTACTCATCTTATGACCCATTTGTGGCATTCGAAGACTCGATTAAACTCATAAATAAATTTTGTAACAATGGGTTCAGAAAGAAGGATGTTATAAACTTACTAACTCACACATTGGCCCTAAATAATTAGCCAGGACTTAAATTTAATCTATCTTTACTCATCACTCTGATGAGGTAGTAGGCCCATACTCATGGGGCCTACTGCCTCATTTTGAGTATGGTTCCTGGGTTGGGTGGGCACACACACACTTACTCCATTTGTGCTCATATAACACATGTAATGGCACAAATGGAATAATAGCCTACTTTGGTAGGGTTCTTTCACTTCTGCAAACTCTTTCACATTTGACCTATTGGATTGCGACTCTACCGCATCTCTATGTTCATCATATCCTTATAAGGAGTGAGGGTGGGCAATTACATTTTTGTGGCACCAGCTATATACAGGTTATTGCGACTCTGTTGTGCCTTTTGCTTTGCTGCCTTAGTAGTAGTGACCCGTATATTAGATTGGAGGTGGGGTCTTTTACTCACTTAGGCTGTCTATTGTGCCTTTGTACATGATTATTTATCATGGTCTCACAAAGGATGATGGTGGGAAGTAACGTTCTTGCGGCACTTGTTGCTATAATGGAGATTCCTCTGCTTTGCCGCCTCAGTAGTAGTGACCCGTATATTAGATTGGAGGTGGGTTCTTTTACTCACTTAGGCTGTCTGCTTTCTTATTTAACATTGTGCGATGTCTCTCACCCTTGCCTCTGCAAGGGGTCCTTCTACCCAGGTACACAAGTACTTAAGAACAACAGTCTTTTTTTTTCATACTTGAATAAGCTAAGTTTTTGCAAGAAATTAAACTAATCTATGGAACTGTATTCATGGGCATAATTATGTGTTTTAGCTCTGAGTATTTCTAGATCAATACCTTGTTTTAATTGTTCTACATGGTGAAAATGAAAGAGTGTTGCTCAGAACTTTGAATACATGTGATTATGAACATGGGTTCATTCTGGCCTTGATCATCACTCTGTTTAGGCTACATCTACATAGATGAATATGAGTTGCCCAACCCAAGGCACACAACAAATTTACAACTATCCGCTAAATCTCTGCTGATACAGTCCGACACCTTACCCTCTTCAACTTGAGTTAGCTTATCCTCAGAAATGTCTTCTTAGGTTAGATATGACTCTAAGAGACCCCAATCTTCAACCCTATCTCCTCAACTGGCCTTCTTTAACAACCCGTTGGCTTAAACTTACCCCAGCTGACTCTTAGCTTAGCACTATTGTAATCTGATTCAACTAATTACTACTGACCCCTGTCAGCAGACTCTTGTCCTCCAAACCCTTAGATTTTCCTCCAGAACCAGCAATCTTCAATCCCCAAATCTCTAGTTCTAGAACCCTACTCAATATGTCAGTTGTCGTCTATTGACTCTTATTTGACTCAGGTCTAACTAAACTGTTTCAGCTGATTCAGATCTCCTTGCCTATGTGTCCTTTGACACTCACAGACCTTCAAACACTTCAAATCCTACAAAGATTCAACACTACAGTCTCTTACTTCACTTTAGCTAACCTTCAGCTATCCTTAGAATCTTTGATACAGTCCGACACCTTACCCTCCCTAACTAAAATTAGTTGATCCTCTAAAATGACTTCTTAGGTCAGATATGACTCTAAACAACCCTGATCTTCAACCCTATCTCCTCAGCTGACCTTCTCTGATAACTTGTCAACCAACCACTACCTGACTGCAATTTGATTCAGCTAACTGCCTCCTAATCTCTGTTAGTTTCTTGTCCTCCAGACCCTCAAATTTTCCTCTAGAACTAGAAATCTTCAATCCCCAAATCTCTAGCTCTAGAACCTTACTGAATATGTCAGTTGTTCTCTACTAATTTTTATTTGACTCAAGTCTGAATAAACTAATTCAACTGAATTTAGCTGATTCAGATCTCCTCACCTTTGTGTCCTTTGACAGAGAGATCTTCAAACACTTCAAATCCTACAGAGATTGAACACTATAGTCTCTTACCTCACTTTAGCTGACCTTTAGATATCCTCTAAATCTCTTATGATATAATTTGACACCTTACCCTCCTTAACTTAAATTCGCCGATCCTCTAAAATGGCTTCTCAGGTCAAATATGACTTTGAACAATCCTGGTCTTTAACCCTATCCCCTCGGCTGACCTTCTCTGATAACATATTGACCTAAACTGACCCCACCTGACTCTTGGCTGACTGAAATCTGATTCAGATAACTATTGACCTTTGTCAGTTTCCTGTCCTCCAGACCCTTAGTTTTTCCTCCAAAACTAGTAATATTCAATTCCCAAATATCTATCTCTAGAACCCTTTACTGAATATGTTAGTTGTCCTCTATTGACTCTTATTTGACTCAAGTTTGAATAAATTGATTTAGCTGATTCAGATCTCCTCACCTTTGTGACCTTTGACACTCACAGACCTTTAAACACTTCAGATCCTACAAAGATTGAACACTACAGTCTCTTACCTCACTTTAGCTGACCTTCAGATATCCTCTGAATCTCTGCTGATACAGTCCAACACCTTAACCTCCTCAACTTAAATGAGCTGACCCTCTAAAATGGCTTCTCAGGTCAGATATGACTCTGAACAACCTTGATCTTCAACCCTATCTCCTAAGCTAACCTTTTGTGATAACTGACTTAAACTTATCCCAGTTGTCTCTCAGTTGACTACTACCTTACTAAAATCCAATTTAGCTAACTGCTGCTGCTGACCTCTCTCAGTTTCCTATCCTCCAGACCCTTAGATTTCCTCTCGAATGAACCAGCGATCTTCAATCCCAAAATATCTAGCTCCAGAACCCTACTGAATATGGCAGTTGTCCTCTACTGATTCTTATTTGACTTAAGCAGCCTAAAATAAATTGATTTAGCTGTTTTAGATCTTCTCACCTTTGTGTCCTTTCACACTCACAGACCTTCAAATACTTTGGATCCTACAAAGATTGAACACTATAGTCTCTTACCTCACTTTACCTGACCTTCAACTATCCCCTGAATCTATGCTGATACAGTCCGACAACTTACCCTCCTCAAATTGAATCAGCTGATCCTCTAAAATGTCTTCTCACGTCAGATATGACTTTGAAGAACTCTGATCTTTAACCCTGCCTCCTCAGCTGACTTTCTTTGATAACCTCCTAACCTAAACTGACCCTAGCTGATTCTCAGTTGACCACTACCTAACTGTAATTTGAATCAGCCAACTCTTGAATCTGCTGACCTCTGTCAGATTCTTGTCTTCCAGACCCTCAGATTTTCCTCTAGAACCGACAACCTCAATCCTCAAATCTCTAGCTCTAGGACCCTACTGAATATGTCAATTGCCCTCTACTGACTCTTATTTGACTCAAGTCTTGACTAAACTGATCCAGTTGATTCAACTGGTTCAGATCTCCTTAATTCTGTGTCCTTTGATACTCACAGACCTTCAACACTTCAGATCCTACAAAGATTGAACACTACAGTCTCTCACCTCACTTTAGCTGACCTTCAGCTATGATGACTGCATGAGTCCTATCTTGTGTAGCTAATTGGTTTGACTTAGATCTTTCCACTTATAATATAAGTTCTATACACACAGTAATCAAACATGGTGACTAGTGGTAGGAACTTGGTCTAATGCTACTTGGGCTATTGGTTGAAGTACTAGTTATGCTATTGATTACTTGGGCTACTAGGTGAAATAGTGAATATGTTGCTAGGTGTTGATTACATAATTTTTTAACAAAACTATAATATTGTAGTAGTACTGAACTTGGCTTAGAATTTGATAAAACAGATATCTCTATTAGACTTGTTTTTAGCTCTGTATAGTGTTCTTAAAAAAATATTGCTGATTGTTGGACTGAATGAGCAGAGTTTCCATATGATGGTTGGTCTTAAAATAACTAATGTTGAAAGCATTTTGATGCTGCTCTGTACCATGAACATAACCTATGAAGTAATTCAGATTGGGCTATTCTGGCTTCTAATCTGCAGCTAAACACTGAATAATTAATGTATAAGGCTACATTGGTAGGTTTTGCATCTACATAAATACCACAAGCTATGTGTGCATGGAGCTATAATGAGGGGTTTTGGGGCTTGCTGATTGGGTTGGTCCCATTTGTTGCTATGTTCAGTACTGTGACTTGTATATTTAGAGCACATACATCTTTATGAGCTCTATAGGGTGTTACTCTTGATAAATAGCTCATCAGAAATTGATTGTAGTAGGGATGGCTGAATATCTTGGTCTACTTTGCTTGAGAGGGGCTACTCTTCCCTTGTACTAATAAATCTAGATC